>NC_051067.1:92207324-92507324 GCF_004664715.2 Peromyscus leucopus | reverse complement strand
AATTATACAGGACAAAGGAGAAAGCAAGAGGTTGCCTCTGCAGAGCAATAACCACGGTTTTGTGGGCAATGCTCTCAAAATCAGCCTCCCTCTCAGGCTATGGAAGCCCTGTGATCCCACTGCATGCTGTGGGAAATGGAAGGAACCGGGTGTGTGTGTGTGGGGGGGGGGGGTTTCAGTCGCTATTTTCCCTGGTCACGCCTTGCTGTTCCATAAAGCACTGGTCTAGAGAATCCCCATTTCCATGCTCTTTGGGGCAATGTCTGGGCAATGAGAATCAATCTGTCTTTCATTGTTGCTCTTTGCTTCCTCCATCTCTCTTTTGTACAACCGAATTTTAATGTAAATATAGCTGATTGGATGACATAAGGGGATGGGATTGGTGCTCCTTGGTCTCTTCCTCTTTGTGTCTTTCGATGCAGTTTTAAACCTGCAAAACGAAAGCAACAACTTGATTTAGCCATAGTTTTAAATTTATAGAGAGAGACTTTATATATTTCTAGAGAAATTTATATATATTTGTATATATGGAGAGAGAGAGAGAGAGAGAGAGAGAGAGAGAGAGAGAGAGAGAGAGAGAGAGAGGATATAAGGATACATTATGCTCCAGCCTCTGCTACTGACTCAAAACTATAATTTTGAAAAATGTCTTGGATTTTCCAACTGGTAAGCTCTGTTTATCTATCTATCTATCTATCTATCTATCTATCTATCTATCTATCTATCTATCTATATCTATTTATTTATGTGTTTGTTTTTACAATGCTGGGCATTGAACCCAAGGCTTTGTGTGTGCCAGGCAATCACTACTACAGAAGCATACCCCAGATCAATAGTCTCTTATTTTTTACCATATCAGTAATGTAGCTTTCCTGCACAAATGGCTGTGGAGATCAGTTCCGGGACAGGTGTAGTCTGGCACAGAAGAGACATGTATACCAGTGTAGAAACTATTAATAAAACTAATATATGGGCACACTTGGGAGATTCAAAGAGGGCAGAGGTTACTTTTGTTGGAAACTGAAGATGGTTAAAGACTGGAAATGCAAAAACCTAACACATCCAATAAATTGATAACTTTTTAGCAAAACCTTAGAAGTGAACACAGATTCAACAAAAACAGTAAAATTTATACAACATGTTAATATATCACTGGGATGCAAGAAAAAGAAGTATTCCATGTAATTTAAACTTCATTATGGTTAAAGTTAATTTAAAGGATTTCCAAGCATTTTCATAGAGGCTGTATATTTTTTTTCTGAACACAGGTAAAGCTTTCTCTCTGTGTGCCCAGACATCAGGTTAAGGAGACAGCATTCGAATCTGATGGTGTTGGTTTCTGTCTGTATTTTTGTATTTTTCCGACTTTTTGAAGATTTGTCTGTTCCAACCTTTTGCTAATTAACTCAACAGTTGAAAGCCACAGTATTTTTCTAGTCTTTGAGATCAAGCAGGCCCATGTTAGCAAAAGTAGGTGTGTTGGGGAAGATGTTCACAGGGAGAAGTTGTCGCCTTGAAGCTCCTGAGCATCTTAGGTACTTTACTGCTATTATTGGAATGATGCTTTGTAAGCAATTTGTCGAAGCCTGTGATGAGTATCTAGAAGACTTTACACAAAGTACAGTTCTTCTCCCATCATGATGACCCCATAAAAATTACAATTTGTACAAATCAGACTTTGTCAGTCTTAGAAAATTGGAGTTAAATTTAAAACTTTTATGTTATGAATTTCTAAAAATTCCAAATGAGCTAAACAGATGTCTTAATCATTTTAATTGGAGAAAAATAGGAAAATAAAGAATGCATCATAGACCTGCAGTGGTGTCCAGTGACTGACTAGTTGGCTGGCTTCTTTTGAAAGAATTAAGTAAGGTTCCAATTTGTAGTTTGGAGTAAAAGGATATAGTTGAGTCTAATTAATTAGGTATTAGTTCATTTTTTACAGTGTTGAAATTTAATTCGAACCATGTGATAGTGGGCATTCAGTGGCAGCTGTGACCAGGGATAAGGAGCAGATTGTACTGGTTAGTAGCCTTGTACCTTTGAGCTGCTTCGACAAGGATCGCCTCCCAAGTTCAGAAAGGCTCCTGGATCAGGCCCATGTTCTCTGCAAAGGCTGCAGATATGGACAAGGCATGTTTTTGACTTCTCAATTTCATTTTTAAAATTACTTTTATTTACTGAATTTGTGTGTGTGTGTGCACTAGACAAGCATGCATGCACACCACAATACATGTGTGGAGGTCAGAGGACAACGTGAGAGGCTGAGCTGAGATCATCAGCCTCTGTGTCAGGCACCCTTTATGTGCTGAGTCATCTTAGCAGCCCATTTCTCACTTTGTTTCTAAGTCCATGTGGGGCGTGATACCTATTGTTTGGAATTGTTAAGGATAAATGAGGGCATGCACATAGAAGGCCAGCCATTTAGTGGACAAGTTATTACTACTACTGTTTATTGCTTTAAGAAATAATTGTAAGGCTGCATTGAATCTTTAAGATATTCACTGATTCTAAATTAAAATAAAGGAAAATCATAGACATCAGTTCTCTAATTGCCTTGAAACAACTGTCCTTATTTCTGATGTCTGTGCAAACTGGAACAAATCTTTTCAAGAATTATTTCATTGTTTGGTATCGACACTACTCTGGTACAAGAATACATCACTTAGGATGTGTGAGTCCAGAGATCTGAGTGGGCAAAGAAGACAACTCCATGCAAAGCCCAATGGGGCCAGGAACTGTGTCTGTCTCTTTAGTGAATACTGGGAAAAGCTGAGCAAAGAAAGCCAGCGTCCACTGGCTTCCGAGCCTTGCTCCCCACTTCCAGACAGTGATGACAGTGTGACCTAACTACTTACAAAAGGCAGCAACCTTGGCAGACGGTGGAGGGTGGTGCAGGCACCTGGTGTTGGCAGGTGGAAACCGGCAGGAAGGAATTTTGTGGTGAGTACTTTTCACCCAATTCTGGGATTCAGTGTCCAGTGTGCCAAGAGAAGGAGTGAAAACACACCCCAGTGAAATTGTCTAGACACCGTGCATTCAGGGAGTTCCACAGTGAGGCTGAGACCCGTCAACAGCAGTAACCTTGGAGACACAGGAAGGGGTGTCACTGTGTCTCTTGGATGTGCCAGCTCAGCTTCTCCAGGCCAGGGAATAATTCACAAAGAGAACATAAGAACAGTAAGTAGTATGTTTCTGGGACATTATTTTTTTTTAATCTTAATTTAAAAGTAAAACTAGAGGGAACAGGAGCGATGGCTTAGTAATTAAAGGCACTTGCTGTTCTTTCAGAGGATCTGGGTTCAGTTTCCAGCACCCACATGGTAGCTCATAATAGCCTGGTTAACTCCAGTTCCAACGGATCCAGCATATTCTTCTGGCTTTCATGCGTACCTGAATGTAGAAATACATTGTATTTTTACATCCCAAGAGACTGGAACTTTTTTGCTGGGCCTCACAGCCAGAGTTTGCCTGGTATTTCCAAGTTATTAGCTTTCACAGCCTGGTGCATAGCTGTAATCCTGAGTTAGGTACTCTTCCACACCGCTAGCCTGAGTAATGAGTATGTGTATGCATGTTACAGCAGTAAATGCTGGAAACAGCAAATACAGAAAGAAAACAATCTTATAAAGTGAGCGTCTGCCTTAAATGTTGAAAGCAACACACAGAATTTGGTTGATAGCGTTTGTTTGTGATCTGGGTCAGTTAGGGTAGTGACGTAATTCCTTGTAAGACTGTTAAAGATGTCTGTAAAGTGTCCCTTATCCCTTCCCTGTGTGACACTTTCTGTTCTGCTCAGTAAAAGAAAGAGCAGAGCCCTTTGTTAGGGATACACACAAGCACACAAACACAGAAGCACACACACTCAAGAACACACAAGCACACACACTCAAGCACACACACCCCAGCACACACACGTGGGGCAGGCTGATTCCCAAGACAGCCTTAAGACAGACACAGACTCAGCACCACAGAGGAACGCCTACACAGGAGGGAGAAGTAGGGATCACATTTGGGCTTGCTCTTGGTAGAATTGCTCTAAGGGGAGATGTTTTTAAATCCTTTCCTAATGCAACATGGACTCAATATTGGCGACTCTGAGCTTATCACTAATGTGTTTAAACCAATGCTCCTGCATACACTTGATACACTTACACTAATGATACACATACAAATACACATAAAAAACTCTAGAATTTATGGTTTTTTTCCTTTTAATAGACACTCCCTTAGAGACAGCATTGATATACTATGTATTTCCAAAGACTAGAAGAAAGGATTTTTAATATCTTTCATCACAAAGAAATGTTAAATGCTAGACTTTAAACATTCTGCCATATTAAGTACATGCCCAACCATCATGTAGCAGATATATAATACCTTTATGTTTTGTCTATAAGTTAAAAATCAATTTAATTTAAAAATTCAAAGGGAGGAAGTTCTGACCCTGCCTGTGTCTTTTCAACATAGGAAAGTAAAAGAACATTTCAGTATTTTATTATGAACAGGATCAACTTCCCAGCTCAAGTCTCCAGCGGTGGGAGTCACTTGAAAGTGAGCTGTAATTACATGAGAAACCAGATATTCCCATGACCTTGGGATTAGAAGCAGAAAAAGGCAACATGTAAAAGCTAACAATCTTACCAACAAGATTTTAAAATTATGCAACAATGTAACGGAGATCACTTGTAAACTTCTCCCCGTCATCTACCCTTCTTTGGGAATTGTTCATATTTGGCTGTCTTCTGCATTTTCAAGAATATGAAATCTGTTTGGATTTTTTTTTTTTACTGTGTTGATGTTTCCACCTCATTTATTAAAATAGAAAATGTCAGAAGATCATATTCCTTAAGGAATATCCATCAGCTCTTAAGAGGAGTTCTTTTTCAGTCCATGGGTCATGGATAAACAGAAAATCCAGAGGCTGGTACCCATGCCCTCAGCTGGGGTGGTCATAGAAGAAACATTTAACTATTGGGACCGATGAACGACCCTCACTTTCACCGTTAGGATGCACAAGCTTGGGAAGTCTGCCTTCTCCTTTCCAGACTGTACTTTCTCTGATACCTTTCCAAGCACATAGCTATGAAAGCAGCTTTTCTCTTCATTACGAGGGTAGACTAGAGAGAGAGAGAGTTTTCTGCAGATATTTTTCTCTAAGCCAGATGCTCAAGAATCCTAAGATCCCTGTCCTTCATCGCTCGTCTACTCACCTCTGTATTGGTCTATTTCCTAACACCCTTTAGTATGATTCATTAGATTAATGATGGAAAGTTTCCTTTATTGGAAATGCTGACCCGAAACCAACAGACCTTTGAACTGAAGTCGACAATTAGGACATCGAGTGTCTTCTGTTTCCATTATTCTCTGTATTTAGAGTGTTTTCATAGTCTTCCATTCCCACTTCCTTGCTTAATGGTGAAGTACACTCATAAATATTTAGAGGTAGATGCATTGCACACACACACTAACTTTTAAAACGTTAACTTATAAATAAATGTATTAAACTTGCAAAAGCATGCATACTTCACGAAAGAGTATGCTAAGGCTATTTTAAATAATTCAACTACTTCAAGGCAGCCGTCGAATGATACTCAGGTCAGAATTTCTTATTTTAAAGTTGAAAATATTTTGGTAGATTTCAGTGTTATTTTCAACTAAGGAATTAAACGCCATTCAGAACCAAATCATACAATAAGTCTTATGAACAAGGAAACTCTTCGTTACAGCTTAGATTTATTTTATTTTTGGGAAGTCTGTGTTCCAAGGAGATAATTTAGACTAACTTTGCTGTTAGCTGGCTCTTGAGTGTTTTGGTCTGGGCTCCTATGTGGAGCGTGGCAATGGTGAGGAAAATGAAGTTACTCTTCCCTTATTAAAATTCACCCAGCTTTAACACTGTCTGAGAACTACTAAATAAGAAGGAATGAGTAGATTTGGGTTTTAGTGGAATGACCCACTCTTACACCTACCCAAGGATTATTTCCTGGTCTTTCTTGAAAGCACATGAAGTTTGGTTGAAAGGAGGAGAAAAGCAAGGACTTGCTTTGGACTGAGATTTAAGTGAGACTGAGGAAGTGGGGTGGCTGCTGCTGGGAGCATCTACAGCGGGCTGATGGCTGTGGAAAAACCCGGAGCGTGTGGGCACAGACGCCAGAGCATCTCCTTTGCTGGATGTGACGTGTTCCTCTGTCCAAACTCCTTTGTACTTAGAACTTTCTTTTGGTTCAACCCTGTTCCAGGGAAAGGAAGTCTGTTTTGAGTTTTCTGACAGACTTTAACAACCCAGTCACATTTATAGTGTATATAAAGTTACACACAGTGTCCACTAAGGTCTTTTTGGCTTTGTAAACTTTCTGTCTCTCTCTCTCTCTCTCTCTCTCTCTCTCTCTCTCTCTCTCTCTCTCTTCTCTCCCTCTGCCCCCCGCCCCGTATAGTACAAATGTGTACAATGTGTGTGTGTGCATCATGTGTGTGAATGATGCAGGCTGGCACATGCCATGGCACCCATGTGGAGGACACAGTGTGTGTGTGTGAACGATGCAGGCTGGCACATGCCATGGCATCCATGTGGAGGACAGAGGTCAATCTCAGGTGTCAGTCTTCACTTTCTACCATTTTTTCCTGCTCGATAAGACACCTTGGCTGACCCATAAGCTCCACGTGCTCTCCCACCTCTGCTTCCCATTTACTTCTAGGAATAGAATTACAGAATGCAAACGTTGGTGTTACAGAATGCCCCACTTGTGGCATGTATTCATCCTTTACATGGAGACTGGAGATTCAAACTCAGGTTCTTATACTTGTGGACACGTGCTTTTATCCCCTAAGCCATCTCCTTAGACCTAGAGTAGATAAACTATACAGGATACAGTTTAGTCCCTCCCCCCTAGTCAATGCTACCTTCTTGTGGACAAATTCTGAAACTAATAAAAGCCACGGACATAAGTTACCAGACACGATCTTCCTAGAATTAGAGCTGAGACAGTGGAAGTTTTATTTGTTTGAGACCCTTTCAGTCACTACTCATCCTCCTGGACACTCTTACAACTCTGTGTTTCTGTGGGAGGACATGAAACTTGTCACCTCTCCAGATCTCCAGGAGAAGGCCTATCTCCGAGGTGATGCCCTTGCCTCACAAACTTGCCAACAGTTCAATATCCTCTCATGTTTGTTGTTATGTCATACTGTCCCATAGCACGCCATGCTTGTTTAGTTCCTTTGCTGCTGGTGGTGGCTGGTGCACCATAGCATATGCCTCACAGAGACTGTCAGACAAGCCTTTCAATGTTAACTCTTTACCATGAGGCTCCAGTAGGTACTCAGTTATACTTTTGTTGAATAAATAAATAAAAGTGCGCTGTGTCAAGACAGTATTTGTTACTAAAGCCATACAGAAATACTTACTACACATTTGTATATGTAGGTGTATATACAGCTGTGTGTGTGTTATATACATTTGCATGTGTCTCTGTATGTGTGTGTCTGTGTGTGAGAGGTGTATATGTGTGTGGTATATGCACGCGCGCGCGCGTGTGTGTGTGTGTGTGTGTGTGTGTGTGTGTGTGTGTGTGTGTGTACTTGCACGTGTCTCTGTGTGTATGGGCATCAGATGTCTTCCTCTTTCCCTCCCCACCTTGTGCCTCTGAGGCAGGACCTCTTGCTGAATCTTCAGTTTGGGTTTTCCTGCTAGGCTGGCAGCTGCCCAGCCCCTGTCTCTCTGTGTCTACCCAGGCCAGGCAGGACCACAGCTGACTTTTACAGGGGTGCGTGAGGTGAATTCCTGCTCCTATGTTTGTGCAACAAGTGCTCTTAACTGCTGATTCACCCAGCCCTTGGACATCAGATTCTTAAATATGAGAACTTTCAAGTACAGAACTGAACTCAGGCAGATCCTTGAAAACACAAGCTAGTTCTCTTCTGCTTTCAAGGGAGAGAAATTCAACAGCTCTAATTTAAACCTTGTTATTTGGGGCCCACATAAAATCACATATGTGGCATTATTTCATTGATGAGTCTAGCTTAAATAGGTGCTTTTGTATTGTTTCAAATATCTAATCTTTATTTAGGCTCATGAATAAAACATATTTTACCTAGTGATGATTATATTATACTTCATGTATAGTGGCTAAGATTATAAAAATCTTCACATCTGTAGATGGCTTTTAAACACCTGTTCTAGTTAGTGTGAACCGGCTACAGGAGACAACCTAGAAAGTCCAGTCATACTTGAAGATGTTAGCACTGTTAGTAATTCATATAATAACTGTAGGGAGAATAATTAAAAAAATACAGAAGATGTAGCAACACTTTCAGTCAGTTCAACCTAACTAACAATGCATGTGTATTAAAGTAGACATATCCTGGGCCATTAAGCCAACTCAGGAAGTTTTGAAGAACTGAAATTTTACAAAACATGCTCTTCTTGAAACTTTGCAAGAAACTAAAGTTTTATAGAGCATGGCTTTTTTCAATTTGGTTTTCATCACTTAAACTAGAAAATCAATAAAACAAAGATACTAATTAAAAGTATGTGATTAAGTTATATAGTTTTAAACAACTGATGAGAAAAAATAGAATTCCTAAGGGGAATGTGAAGATATCTAGAGTGAAAAGAATGCAAAAAAACTATAAATGATGAAAAATTGGGAATGCAGCTTACTGATGAGTAAAGGAAACTTACAACCATTCAATTACGGTATTAAAAGAACTTTACATCAATATTCAAAATTTTATCTTCAGAAATTGAAAAAAGTAATTTAAGTCCCAAACAGATAAAAAGATGCTTTATCAAGCAAGAAATCAAGCAGCATCAGGGTAAAGTCTCCATGTCTTAGTCAGGGTGTCCACTGCTGTGAAGAGACACTGTGACCACGGCAACTCTTACAAAGGGACATGGAGGCGTGCAGGAAGACATGGTGCTAGAGAAGGAGCTAAGAGTTTTACATATTGATACACAGGCAACAGGAAGTAAACTGAGACACTGGACATGTTTTTGGGTTTTTTGGTTTTGGTTTTTTTTTTTTTTTTTTTTTTTTTTTTTTTTTTTTTTTTTTTTTTTTTTTTTTTTCAAGACAGGGTTTCTCTTTGTGCCTTTCCTGGAACTCACTGTGAAGCCCAGGCTGGCTTCAAACTCACAGAGATCCACCTGCCTCTGCCTTCCGAGTGCTGGGATTAAAGGTGTGCACCACCACCGTCCGACACAATGGACATGTCTTAAGCATATATGAGACCTCAAAGCCCACCCCCACAGTGATACACTTCCTCCAAGGCCACACCTACTCCAACAAAGCCACACCTCCTAATAGTGGCACTCCCACATTCACTTCCTGGCCCCCATAAGCTTGTAACCATATCATAATGTAAAATGCATTTAGTCCAACTTCAAAAGTCCCCATAGTCTGTCACAGTCTCAACAATGTTTAAAAGTTCAAAGTCTCTTCGGAGATCCATGCAATCTCCTATCTGTAATCCCCTATAAAATCAAAATCAAAAAACAGATCACAGACTTCCAACACGTAATGGCATAGGATATACATTACCATTCCAAAACATAGGGAAGGGAGCATCGGAGGAAATACTGGACCAAAGCAAGACTGAAAACCAGCGGATCAAACTCCAAACTCTGCGTCTCTGTGTCTGATGTCAAACTGTTCTTCAGATCTCCAGCTCCTTTCTTTCTCTTGGGCTGTTTTCCCTCCCTGTTATCAGCTTTCCTCAGTAAGTATTGCATGGCTCTGACATCTCCAACATCTTGGGGTCTCCAAGGCAATCCAGACTTCAACTTCACAGCTTCATGCAGCAGCTTCTCTAGGCCTCCATTTGGGGACACTCCTGATACATGCCTGGTCTGAACAGCTTTCCTTAGTCATGGAGGCAAATTCCATAGCTCCTTTCTTCTATCCTTAACTCCAGAACTACATGGCTGAAGCTGCCAAGATCTGCTACTTACTGGGTCTGTAACATGGCCCCCTCATTCAATTACATCTTCACCGGCTTTCTGTTTTCCATGGTTTCCCTCACTGCCTAAGCTTGGCTGTCCTGAAACAGGATTCATAGACTGGACTGGCCTCACACTCAGAGATCTGCTTGCCTCTGCCTCTGGAGTGCCGGAACCGAAGGGCTGCACTGCCATACCTGGCTTTAAGCTTTTCTTTAATTCCTATTTACGTGTTGGAAACTTAGCCGGGTGGGATCTGGCCCTGAGGGCACCACTCCCTTTATCCCGTTTCTTAGTCTGTTTACCTCAGCTCCATTTCACTTCTTGGTGTTCCTTTTCTCCTCAAATTTTATGTTTTGGATTTTTCCTTTTTCAACTTGCTCCTTTTCATTATAATTCTTCATTGGAGTTACAACTAATAACCACACAACAGAGTCTATACTAGGCTGTTTCAACATTTCCTCCGCCAGTGGAATTAATCCAAAACTCTTCACTCAGGCAGATTCTTCAGAAAAGGGCAAAAAGCAGCCATATTCTTCACCCAAATATCATAAGACTGGTCTCTAGGCCACATACTAATATTCTTCTCTTCTGAGACCTCTTGAACCAGGACCCCACAGTTCAAATCACCCTTAGCACAACTGTCTTCCATGTTCCTACTAGGATGGCCCATTAAGCCCCACTTAAAGTATTCAACTGCTTTCCTAATCCACAGTCCCAAGGTCCATATTCCTTCCAAAAAACCATGGTCAGGCTGGTCACAGTAACATCCCAGTCCCTGGTACCAACTTCTGTCTTAGTTAGGGTTTCTGTTGCTGTGAAGAGACACCATGACCATGGCAACTCTTATAAAGAAAAATATTTAATTGGGTGGTGTACAGTTCAGAGGCTTACAGTCCATTAACATCATCATGGGACGTGGAGGCATGCAGGCAGACATGGTGCTGGAGAAGGAGCTGAGAGTTCTACATTGTGATATGCAGACAATAGGAAGTAAATTGAGACACTGGGTGTAGCTTGAGCATATATGAGACCCCAAAGCCCACCTCCACAGTGACACACTTCCTGCAACAAGGCCACTTCTCCTAATAGTACCACCCCCTATTGGTTTAGGGAGCCAGTTACATTCAGAATACCACAGTTAGTTTAAAATCCATTGGTTTGAAATTAATCAGAAACTGAAGTGATTTTTTTTTTTTGAGAGCTAGGTGCTTGCTTGAGAAGCTGACTTTAAAATGTATGTGGAAGTGAAAGCTGCTTAGAATAGGCCAACACTGTTAATAATAATAAAAAAAAAGACTGAGAATATAGTTTCTAATGGATAGGAAATCTCAAAACACAACTCTTATAGCACAAATGCTTGATTCATAACAACGTTGACACTGGAGAACGATGGAGGAGGGCAGACATCAAAACATCTAGAGAAATCTCCTCAAATAAACTGGTCTGTACTGCGTATCCTACACATACAAAAGTAAGCACAGGCTGAGAGATGTCTCAGCAGTTAAGAGCGTTTCCAGAAGACCCAGAGTTCAATTCCCAGCACCCACATAGCAGCTCATAACTGTCTGTACTTCCTGTTCCAGGGGATCTGACACCTTCACACAGACACACCTGCAGACACAACACTAATGTTCATAAAATAATAAATGAATAAATATTTTTAAAAAGAAGAAGAGTAATCACAAGCCTATGTATTAAAGGCCATACCATAAAGCTCTTAAATGCTATCATCTGAGATGGCTTTGTGACTCCTGGTGAAGATGCCACACTGATAAGACCCCTAGGTTAGTAAGTCATAAAATTTTCCTCGGAAGTCACAATTGAGTTAGTCTTTGAATCATGGTAGGATCTGAACACATGGGATTTTAGGAGGGATATGCTAAGCACGGATGAAAATGGAATCTGGTGAGCATTAATTAGATTGGTTCAGCTGGGGGGAAAAGCTTCAGGACTGAGAGAGAGGTTAGACAATGTGCCCATGGCTAAGCATTAGTAGACTTTGAAAGCTAGAAGAAAGGACTTAGCCCACAAACCAGGGGAAGACTGTAGATGTAACCAACTGTCTTATGAAATAAGAAACACAGAACCAATGTAAAAGAGAAAGCCAAGAGGTCAGAGCACAGAGCTAAAATCTTACCCTTCCTCCTGCGGTGCTCCTACCTCTCTGAAAGAGAGCTACTTCCTGTGTGGTTATCTTTAATACAGTCTTTCTGTCCTGCCTTCTCATTGGTTGTAAACCCAAACACGTGACTGCCTCGTCACTGCCTGTAAGTACAGCCCTCCAGGTCTTAAAGGCATATGTCTCCAATGCTGGCTGTATCCCTGAACACACAGAGACTTACCTAGCTCTTCTACCAAGTGCTGGGATTAAAGGCGTGCACCACCACTGCCAAGCTCTTGCAATGACTCTAATAGCTCTGACCCCCGGGCAACTTTATTTATTAACATACAATTAAAATCACATTTCAGTACAAATAAAATACCACCATAGAAGACTCAGCATTGCTCCCTACAACATGGTGGCAGCGCCTGGGTGGAGACTGGAGAGAAGGAGGGAGAAGCAGGCAAGAGGCACATTGAGTCCAACAGGAGTTACAGCAGCAGTCTTCCTTAGGAGACAATCCACGACTAATATCATGCTAGGAGGGAAAGGGGGTGAGGCAAAGATAAATAAATATGATTTTTAACTCAGGATAAGTGAAGGAATGCTGGGAAAACAGTTTAAAAATCTGGAGTGAGTCAGGTTTGTGGCTAGTGTAAGTCAGTTGCAGCAGTGATGTCCAAGAGGCTGTTGGGATTGAAGGGTGGGAGATGAAGAAATTGATCAGGAGCTATTTATGCGCATAAGTGAATCTAGGGTGTTCGTGGCTGCAGTTATGGATGAGCTCACTGCGGGAGACGTTTCAGAAAACAATGAGGACTGAGAACTGAGTCTCAGGGAACACCCACATTTGGGGGGTAGACGAAAAGAGGAAATGGGGAGAGTCTAGTGGGGACGTGCATGATTAGAAACAGGTGGGACCCAGGGAGACAGGCTTACAGAATGTGGTGCTGTTAACAGTTCGCTCGCTCCACCTCAGGGAGGAATGCGGTCCAGGCAAGCCTTCCGCGTTCATGTTCTAGAGATGCTGGATAGCGTTGGTGCAGCGCTCCAGTGGGAGGGGGAGGAGCCGCGTCTGCAGGGCAGAAAGCCAGCGCAGGGGAGTTCACCCCCATACAGTCTGCAAGGGAAAAGCAGATCAGAAAGAGAAGACACCTTGTCATTTGTCAGACAGTTCCTTTAATTTCTCTTCAAAGATGGAAAAGGGCTTTAGAAATGGCTTAAGACTTATCCTGGTGGAACAAATGTGAACCCTAAGTCACATCACACCAACAGATTTTGATTTGTATGTTTGTGTGAGCAGCTGAGTGCTTTAGAAACTCTTTACACAAAAATTCTCTGTTGCTAGTTTCTCTGTAAAACGTTGAAAATTTGGCGACCTTTTCCCATCTTGCTGAAACCACCACCTCTGGTGACACAGTGTCTGTCTCTTAGCACCGCTCAACCTGCTTGAGCCTCCACAGACTAGCTGCTGCACTTCTGCAAGGGTTCAAATCCACACTCCTTTATTAAGTCCACCACATTCATTTTGTAAAACAGAAGCACAAAGTTCAAAATGAGAGAGTGGGTGGCCCCAGAGTCACCTATCTGGTTGCCAGAAGATTCCTGAACCAGTATGTCCTAACTCTTTTTCAGTGGGCATGCCTTGCTAACTCACTAAGGTTTTTTCAGCCTTGTTATCTCTTATGGACTGGCCCAAGACATTTCTATTGCTTCCTAGATTCTAACATTGCCAATATCAGTGCTGTGATTTGTTTGGGTCAATCTCTGACCAGGTTCTCAAGTCCGTTGATGTGGTTCAGATCCTTTAGGCAAGCAGGCCACTTCATTGCTCACCAACCCCATGCTCAGCCTTTTTAGAACTTTGGCAGAACAATAAGTACATAAATTCCGCATAAGGTTTCTTTTGTGGAGATTTTTGAGGCCTAAGTGGAATGATGTTAAACAATGACTATTATGAGTTGCCTCCCAAAGTAGAAAATTAAGTTCAGCTCACTGAAATTAATACCAGATCACACTCTTCACGCCCCTTCATCCAAGATCTACAGTTGGTCTGTCAAGGGAATTTGAATAGTATGTTGGCATTTACATGTTCTCTGCCTGGAGAAGAAAACTGTCATGTAACAGTCTTTCTTAGTTCCCTTCCACATGAAACTCACTAACCTTTCAAAAGTCCTCTGAAGGTCGAGAGAGGCACAACAACTCAGTCAGGTCACAGAGGCCCCCACGCTCTTCAGAAAGCCAGGGTGAGCCCTGCACCAATGCCCTCTCCTTGGCCGCAGCTCCTGCCCCCCACCACACAGTATGGATTACGTTGCTTTAAAAACAGGCGACCGTTGGCATTTGACTACTGGAATTAAGGTAGACTGTAGCAGGAATCTTAACAGGTCTAATTAATAAAATCAAACCTGGAGCCAGGCACTGGGGTCAACGCTGGAAGATCAGAGAAACAGAACAAGCCACAGCCACCTCACTTCGCCAGTTCCTCAACTGATCCTGTTTCCTCAGACTGGAAGCCTTTGAGTCCTCATCCCAATGGCTCTCATCTGAACTGCTGCTCAAAAGCCTAAACACTTAACCAGTCAAAAGCTTCTAGTTTCTGGTCTTCACACCTTAAATACCTTTCTGCTTCCTGCCATCACTTCCTTGGATTAAAGGCTCTTGTTACCATGCCTGGCTGTTTCCAATGTGGCCTTGAATTCACAGAGATCCAGAGGGATTTCTGCCTCTGGAATGCTAGGATTAAAGGCGTGAGTGCCCCCATTTTCTAGCCTCTGTATCTAGTGGCTGTTCTGTTCTCTGACCCCAGATAAGTTTATTAGGGTGCACGATATTTTGGGGAACACAATACCACCACAGTAGACAGTGTCATTCTGCTTAGTATTAGAGACTGAGTGGCCCTGTGGAAGTATGCAAAGTTTGCTTTTTCCATGAAACCCAACTTAAGATACATTCTATGTTAGTGTCACAAACAGCAGTTCTTCCCAGGGCTTAATCTCTCCACGTACTCCTTGTCAAGTGCAGCCTAGCGTGGCCTGTATATACTAACAGTGTGTCTAATGGGCTGTATATATCAATGACAGTTGGTGATGCTGTCACAATCTGTTTCCCCACGGTACAGCCTTGAAAACCTAACTGTAGGCTGCAATGTCAACCTCTTCATTTTACCTGGTCGCGCTTTATGGATTTTTATGACAATAGTCGCTATTGCCAATGTATTTGTTATTTTTTTTTTTTTACACTGCTGGGGCAAATCCCTGACAGAAGCAGGCTGAAGGACTTATTTTAGCTCACAATGGAGGGCACAGTCCTACATGGTGGGGAAGGCTTGGAGACAGGAGCCTGAGGCAGCTGCTCACATGGCATCCACAGTTGGGAAACAGAAAAAACAATGCCAGTGCTCACACCCCACCACCTCTTTTTATCCTGGTCCAGGACCAGAGCTCATGGCATGGTGTCAGCCACTCCTGACTCTTCCCACCTCAAGTGACTTGGTCTTAATTGACTGTGAGAACACCTCACAGACATGCCCAGAGGTCGTTGCTGTGGTGATTCTGAATCTTGTCAAGCTGACAACCAAGAGTAATCATGTCAGGAACTTAATTCATCAAGCTGCTCTAACAGATGCTCCAAAATGAATGGCATCTGGACGACCACGGACCAGTGGACAAAGGACTGGCCCTTCTCTCACCATCACCATGTACACACTGCGTGCCTCTTCTTCATCTTGTGACGCTGCCATCTTTGTCACAAGGTCTCCATATTTACCCACATAGATGATCATGCAGTCGGGTCTAATAATTAAATAATGCAAGGCGCAATATTCACATTGATTTTGTGTAAGCAATGCTCTCTGTAATTGTGTATATCACTCACCCGGCCACAGTTCTAAACTTGTAACTCTATTAAACTACTCTGCAGAACCACATGAAATCACTCCATGGGATAATGTAAATAGTTTGGAAATCACCAACACAGAGATTGCATTTCCCCTGGCAAGAAAAAAAAGCTGGAGTCTATGATAGTGTTGCTCTCCTTGACTTGTGGGTTTGTTCACCACTAATTATATCCTTACAGACCATTTCCATATTGTAGGCATCAATGAAAGTCCATCAATATGGCTGAGTATTCCTTTTAGAAACCATCACATGCCTCATGTGGCCCACTATGTCTATAACACAGTTGGTGATTGCTCACAGAGAATGACAATGTTTATGATATATTATAAGGGCTGCGTGTAGAGCCTTTGGATAAAGCTGTTATTGAGAAATGAGTAAAACAGTTCACATGGTCCTTAACTTCCACACTTGGTTTATATCAGTATCGGCTCCAGGAGGTTGGTACTGCTTCCTTTCCAAACCAACGTTGATACTTTTGTTTATGAGCTTGCTAAGAAGGCATGCAGTCTACTTGCTCCAGCTAAGGTCACAGTATCCGCACTGCCATAGTAAGCATTTCAGAAAGTGGGTGTAGACAGATCCCAGCCTGCAAGTTCTGGGAAGACTCATTCAATCTTGAGCAAGTTCTGTTGTCTCTGCCCGTCTTAGTCAACACCTTTTAATTCATTCAGAGACATACCAGAAAAGCTCACAGAATATTTAGCAATTTTAAATACATTCTACAATTCCTCTGGCTCATAGATGAGATTGAAACAGGAGGGGAAAGAAATTGTAAAATCTACTGTTAACATTGTAGATTGTTCCTGAGTTCTTATAGATGCAAGGCATTATTTTATACCTATTAGTAGATTCGTAGCATGTATCCATTTTCCATTCTTGGGTTCTTCCATCTTGCTACTTAAGATGTTAATGCAGTAGTAACTATTTCCTGAGCACTTAGCAGGTGCAACTTTTCTCTTTAGAACACTAAGAATATTGATCCATAGTCTCCTATCCCATCACATGAAGGCTAGTGATACCACAAGAATCTTACCCATATTCCTGAGGGAATACTAGAAACTTCCAGGCTCTTTAAAGGAAGGCCTCTCTGGCAGATGCAGTGTTGGTGTGTGGGGATGCTGAGCCCTAATGTTTAGGCTGACTGGCCCTGACCTAGGGTACTTGGTTTCTCCCCCTCGATTTTCCTCTCCTTCTCCAGCACAGTACTCTGGACCCGCACTGCCTCACCTGTTTACCACTGGGTATAAATACTGTCATTTTCTCCAAGATTTGGGGACACTAAGTATTAGGAAAATCACAGCTAACTTTCTCTAATAAGAGGATGTCATGTGTCCTGCCCTGTCACTTTCTGCCTTATTATCTTGAGACAAGGCCTCTCACTGACCTGGAAACTGTCAATTGTAGCTGGCCAGCAAATCCCACTGATCCTTGTGTCTGCCCCCGGTAGTGCTAGAGTGACCAGCGTGTGACCATGTGTGGACATGCGTAGCCAGACACAGCTGGTGTCCGTTGGTTTTGAGGATCCGGGTCCTTGTGCTTGCACAGCGAGCTCTTTTACCCACTGACTCATCTTTGCAGCACCCAAATGCAAGATCTTTGAATTAATTTTCTCTAAAACTCGTGTCACCTTAAATACTAGTCCGAAGTCATACTGCAACAATCTTCTGATGGGCATAAAAATACCTCCTTGTGTCTCTACAGAAGCTTTCTGATCATGAGCTTGCAGGCAGCCATTTCAGTGGCTAGTGACAAAGAGGGACAAAGTCCATCGGTGCTATTGTTCTCAGAAGCCTTCAGTAAACACATAAACAGAAGGCAGTAGTGAACCTTGCTCCCTCATGTTCTGGTTATTTCAAAAGTCTCATGTCATGAGATCTGCACTGGTGCCACCTTTCAGGTAGACACCATTTCATGTCAATCCTCCACTGTGGCCCATCATTAATCTCAGACATTATCCATCTGAGTGATGAAGATTTCCTGGAGAATTCAGTGGTATCTCATACACCTTATGTGACAATGACCAGCGGTGAGCTAGACTCATGGTGACACCTTTAGTAAGCATAACGTCTCCTGTGCTTAGGAAAATTTGTTGTAAGCTGAAGAAATTGTTATACATGTCAGGTTCTTGGTCCTGAACTGAACGTAGCACTCTCTCACTACAGATGGGGCAAAACCATCCAGTGTTTGCAGGTTGTTTCTATGATGGTGCTGGTGGGTGGAGCATGTGTGAACGTAAGCATGCTCCAGAATTCTTGTTTATTGTGAGGAAACAGAGGAGTCCTCAGACTCCTCCCAGGATCCTTTTTTTGGTTGGTTTTGTTTTTTTTGTGTAGCCCTTGCTGTCCAGGATCTCTAGAGATCAGGCTGGCCTCAAACTCACAGAGATCCGCCTGCCTCTGCCTCCCGAGTGCTGGGATTAAAGGCGTGCGCCACCACTGCTCAGCCTTCTCACAGTATCTGAAGGACTGAATGTCTGTCTGTCAATTAAAAATAACAGGTTCAATGGACACTTTGATAAAATATTAATACACTTTACTTTCAATGATTGTTTCTAGTTAAATCTTGACTGTTGCTTGGTTGGTTTTTGTTGTTGCTGTTATTTGGTTTTGGTTTTTTATTTTGTTGTTTTGTTCTTTTAAAGAAGAAGGAGACATTCTACCATAAAATGAGAAATGTGGGAAGGGTGGAAGAGCAAACCTTGTGTCCTGAGCAGTCTTCTGGGAAGTGCCTTCTCTAAGGAGTCTCAAGTGACCCAGCCTGGAGGTGCTCCCACAGAGCCGAAAGGTGATGGGTTTGGGCTTCTGTAGGAAAAATTTGTAATTGTGTTTTCTATCCCACAAAGTAAGTAGGTGTCACCTCATGAGTAAATTGTTTTTCAGTAGAATTTGTTTACCTTGGTCCCCTTGACGTACATCTCTGACACAGAGCTTCTCCACTGTTTGTCTGAATTAGTCTGAGTTTAAAAGAATGTGATAGAAACGGTGAGACTCCGGCTGGAATTCTTTAGAATGTTCTGGCTGTTTGTAGGAACATGACTGCTTCCACTTTGGTTCTGGCTGACAGTGACTTCCCTTCAGCTGGTTATCAATATAACAAGTATAATGAAATGCACAGGTCACGTCTGTCTTAAGTATTGGGAAAACATGGGTGTGTTAGCTCACATAAGAGAAACAGCTAGCCTTTGGTCAGCATTACTTGATGACGTGAAGACCTGCTCTAGTCATGACCAACTTTTTCTTTTTTCTTTTTTCTTGTTGGTTTTTCGAGACAGGGTTTCTCTGTGTAGCTTTGCGCCTTTCCAGGAACTCACTTTGTAGACCAGGCTGGCCTCGAACTCACAGAGATCCGTCTGCCTCTGCCTCCCGAGGGCTGGGATTAAAGGCGTGCGCCACCAACGCCCGGCCCAACTTAAGCACCAATGCGATCATTAGCAGGTAAGGAGCCTGAAGCTTAGAGTTCATGCAGCTGTCTGGGAGACGCAGGCTTCTGCCGTTACAGTGCAGATCGCATTGCTCAACAGTGACAAATGCTCAGAACATTTGAGGGAGCCACATGGAGAGGCTCCGTTCACTCAGTGTTCTGAGAAGAGGGTCCTCCGCATTGGTGAGCGCCTTATTCGGGTTTCTGTTTCCTTTGTCTGCCAGTACCACATACACGTTCTGTCGATGGCTTTGATGCTCTAAACTGTCACGCTGCCATGCTGCCTCCATGGATAAAAGCATCTCACTCCATTGCCGGAAATACTCAAGTTCTTTTGCTCTCAGTTCAACTTTGACCTCCTCCTCCTCTCCTCTTCTCTCACTTCCTCCTTTGTTTCATTTTGTGTGGATGAGTGTTTTGCCTGCAAGTAATTATGTGCACCACATGCATGTCTGGTACACATGGAAGTCAGAAGAAGGCGTCGGATCTTCTGGAACTGGAGTTAGGGTTGTAAGCTGCCATGTGGGTACTGGGGACAGAATCCAGGTCCTCTGAAAAAGCAACAAGTATTTTTAACCACTGAGCCATCCTTCCAGCCACCCCCTTTTGATTTTTGAGGTAGGGTCTCAATATGTAACTCAGGCTGGCTTGGACTTTATGATCTTCCTGCCTTGGGCTTCAGAGTGTCAGAATTACGAGTGTGTAGCCATCCCTGGCCTTAGTGTGTACCTTGAAAATGGTACCTTTCTCAGATTCCAGTGTCTACTCAGACTCTTCCTGGTCCATGCTCTTATCAAGTCTTTGGGTAATTTTCACCTTCCATGTCACCACCTCCCCTGGGCCCTACTCTGCTTGACACAGAGACGTCACCTCAGTATCTTTATCTCTCTGTGTATCCTACAGTTGAAAGAGAAATTGTAAGAAATCCAGAAGATGGAGACGCCAGGAGGGAAATTTGTGTTCTGTGATGTCACAGATACTAATTATAACACCCAGCTCTGTTTCCAGAAAGGCCTGTGATTTACTCACAGGAAGTTCTGTAATACAGAAACAAAGGTATAACGGATGAAGTTTGGGAAGATCCAGAGCTTAGGTCATTTGGGGGTGCCCTTATTTAAAGGGGAACATATAATTACAAATATGAAATCGTGAAAGAAGTAAACCCCTATTCCAAACAAGAAATCAGAAGAAGTTATAAAGTAATAAATCTGAGAAACATTGCACTGTCCTAAAGTTCAGAGAACAAGCCTCTCACTTTTATTACATGGTCACATATGACCCTTTCTCTTCTAACCTTTTTTGGGGCATATTTTATCTTCTTAAGGCAATTATTTTCTTAATTATGAAAATGATATTTTTATAGTGAAATTGTACTGCCAATGCTATATAAACTGTTGAATTACTGTCAAATTTTTGAAGACCTTATCAAATTTCTTTCATGTATGAACTGCGTGGTCTGGGGTGATTCTGTAAAAAACTAGCCCTTCATGTCATGGTACAGCATAAGTCATTAAAGTAAGTAGTTGTAAAATATTTCCTTTGTACTTTGTAATTTCTTTGTCTTTTTACTTTTTTTTCATTATGATGAACAAAACCAAGGGTCTCACACGTGCCAGGCAAGCACTGTACCACTCAGCTGTATCCCAAGCCCTATAACCTACCCCCCCACACACACACAAAAGAGTTTTGTGTAAATTTGCTGTTATCATTTTCTGTCAAGCAGATCTGTTCCATCCCCTTCCTTGAAAATGCCTAATTGTAGCCAGATGGTAGTGGTGCACGCCTCTAATCCCAGTAGGACGCAGAGGCAAGTGGATCTCCGGTTTGGAGGCCAGGCTGGTCTACAGGTTACACAGAGAAACACTGTCTTAAAAACAAACAAACAAACAAACAAACAAAAAAGTAAATGCCTAATTGTCAGGAGGGTCAGAGAGTATGTAAAGTGGTCTCCATATTTCACAACAGAAAAGCTGTTTGTGGATTTCCAAATACTGTTTCCCACAATATACCACAGTGATATAGGAGTGGGGGGAGGGAGATGGAGAGAGAAGGAGAGAGGGAGAGAGGGAGAGAGAATAAGATATCTAGGTGAATGAGAAGAACAAGAAGGCAGAAGCCCTGCTGAATACACATTTGCAGTATTTGTTAAGAAGGGTTAGAGGACAAGAAAGAGATTAGTAAGAATGAATGCGGACTCATAGAGAGGGCTGTTTGTATTTGTAAGAACGAGCATTAGCCTTCATCATTCCCAACACGTGGAAATGCCCCCTTCAGAACTCATCCTGCATCTCTCAATCCTAAGCAGAGACAAGTCTGTGTTTTATATCATCCATTTTGTATCATCTTTCAGGGGACTGTAAACGATGCCTTCTAAAGACATAGGTCTTCATCTTCATAAAGTACTTTCTCACCCATCATCTCATTGGACTATTGTTGTTCTGTTATGGAAATAAGCAGATTGTTTACTTGTTTACATCTTGTAATAAAGAGGTGAGACTTATAGATTCCTAGAAGAAGATTCTGAAAAAACAAAAAACAAAAGACAAAACAAAACAAAAAACAAGTGTTTGAATGCTCAGCTCTGAGCTCCGTTTGGAAGTCTGTGCAGCCTTCAGAGGTGGAGACATGCTGGAGTATGTGCGTCACTGGGGGCAGGCTTGGGGTGTGATAACCCGGCTCCACCTCCTCCTCTCTGTCTGCTTTCTGTGCCCGCTAGCATGCCTTCCTTCCCTTCCACGTGGACGTGGACGCGCTCTCTCCCTCTGGAACCAGAAGCCAGAACAACCCTTTCTCCACAGATGCTTCTGCCAGGATATTTTTATCACATAAACAAAAGAAATTACTATATGATTCTAGTCTGTGAAGTCTGGGGGACACTAACTGGATTCTGCTTCTTCTGTTAAGGAAGATTGGAGGAAGAGAAATCCAACAACTTGATGTTTTTCCACATCCAGTGATTGAGCCTGGCTCCTGGACTTGAACCTGAGTCTCTGGGCTTTCCATACTACACTGGTTTTGTACTTCAGGCTCCAAGAGAAGACATGCATTAAAGTAGCTAGAAATGTTGATTTTAGAGCCAGGGTCACTGAGTCTGAATCTCAGTTCTCACTTTATTGTCTGTACTCTCTTGGGCAAAATATTAAACCTCAGTGTGCCTCTGTTTCCATACAAGAATGAAAGTCTATGATAGAATTAAGCAGGTTACCACTGGGAAGTGGCCTCAGCATCTTTTGTCAGCAGTGGAGACGACAGGACTCTGTACTCACTAATTTCCTATTGTGCGCTGTACATTTCTTTGTGTTCCCCATGCTTCACACTGGCCCATGGTAATCATGCCTCTGGTGTCTGCAGTGGGCACAGCCCATCAAGACACAGGCTGTAGTGCCTCAGTGTATCAGCTCCAGGTAGGAGGGAAAATGGGCATTTATTTTGTTTTATGTTGCCTCTTGGGTGTGCTACTATTTAATTCTAACTGTTCATAAAAATCATAGTTTTGATGCAAATCTGTAATGCGTCCCTTCCTTTTTCTTTTTTCAAATCCATACCATCCCCAGAGAAAAACAAACAAAAAAATCTTTTTTTTTTTTTTAAAGACAGGGTTTTTCTGTGTAACCCTGGCTGTCCTAGAACTTACTCTGTAGACCAGGCTGACCTCGAACACAGAGATCCACCTGCCTCTGCTTCTCGAGTGCTGGGATTAAAGGTGTGCGCCACTATGCCTGACACAAAAAAGGTTCTGTGTCCAATTGCTTTTTTTCTATTCCATTTGAAAGGCAGGACAGATACTCATTGAGAAATCAGTGCTGTGGTGTGAGTGTGAACTATCTCCCACTGGCTCATCTGTTCAAATACTTGGTTCGTGGCTGGTGGTACCGTTTCTGCATATTGTGGGCCATTTTGGAGGTGGGGCCTCACAGGAGAAAGCGGATCACCGGGACACCTTGAAGGTGATATGTGCCACCTCCCATTCTGTTTAGTTCTCCCTCTTTTCTGATACAATAAGATGTGAACACGCCATGGACAGAACGGCCCCCATGCTCTGCTATCATGAAGGACCCTCACCCCCATCTCATAATAATTAACTATAGCTCCTAAATTGTGAGCTGGAATAAGCCTGACCTTTCTTAAGTTGCTTCACTCAGTTATAAGAAGAGCTAGCTGGCACAGTGTCAGCAATTCTCTGCTGCTTTACTGTTTTGGGGTGATGTTTTCCTCTGTTCTATCACAGTACACATGTGCTCCTAGTCTACCCATGGAAAAACTGGGGTCCCCTTGTCATTTGTAACGTGGAGTAGTGAGAGGGTCTTCTTGTCTCCTTAGACTTTCCTTTTTGAAAGTCATAATCAAAGGACAATAGGGACTCATTTATAGCTGCTGCTGAGTGTCATTTAGAACACCGCCTCTGTAGATGGAACTATCTAGGCACACATATTACAAATGCATTTGTATTACTTAATAGAATGTAAGTATTAAGCCTTAAGATATGCTGTCTGTGGTTTGGTTCTTCCATTTCAAGGAAGTTTTTATGTCTAAGGAAATATTTAATCAAGTATGTCAAGGTGTATAAACTAGGATTTTATCAAGATGGAGCTGTTTATAACAAGAAGATTGGAAGCAGCTACATTGTCCATTGATAGCAGATGGATTGATAGTTTATGATACTTTCATAATGGAGCACCAGGAGACAACGTATGCTCCTCAGCTCATGAGGACCACAGATTAGAAACCCAACATGCATTAGAGTACCGTTGTCCTGAGAGATGAAGCTCAGGGTTAGTGCCCAGCATAGTGGCAAAGGCCAGACCAGAGGGAGGCAGAGAGCGCAGTTGGTCAAGTGCTTGCTCTGAGCACTGGAATTTGAGTTCGATCCTCAAAGCAATGGGTATGACAGCATACACTTGTAATTTCAGTACTAGAGAGACTGAGGGATCAAGTCACTGGGGCTCACTGGCTGGCCAATCTAGCCTAGTTGGTGGGTGCCACATAAGTTAGAGAACCCTTTCAACAAAAGGGGCATGCTGCCTGAAGAACTGGGGAATGACATTCAATGCTGTCTATGTGTGTATGTATGTATGTATGTATGTATGTATGTATGCATGCTTCATATACGCATGCACATATGCACATACATATGCACTCATGTACACACACAAACATGTACACACACATGTACACACAGTAACAGGCCATTTATCATTAGTCTAGAAAAGGTTCAAAATTCAAAATACAGTTTCTACTGAAAGCATTTGCTTTTACACCACTGTTAAGTAAAAACTCTTAAGTCTAGGATAATCTGCTCTTAAAACCATAATTATTCAAAATAATATACATAGTAAATCAATTACTTTTCCTTTAGGGTAAAGGATTATAGTATAATTTGTTTTTTAAATTTTGTGTATTCACTCGTAGATGAATTTATATGTGCTTGGGAAAAGTCAGAAAACATAAACAATAGAAAATGAACAATAGTTGTTTCAGATTGTGGGAATACAGATGGCTTTGACCTTTCAGTTCACTTGACTTTCCCAGTCTTTCTCACTAACAGTGATTTTGCTTATATAATTAAAAATAACAGTGGAATGGTTTGAAATGGCCGAGTCTCGTGTAAATTCTTCACTCATCAGGAACGTTTGCACACCTGAGCATATGACAGTGATGTTTCATGTGTCCAATGAAGAGAAGAGAAGAAAGATGGATTCTCACAAAACAGCATCAGCAGGGAACAGAAATTGCTTTAGTTCTATTGTTAGGCTGGCTTGTCAAAAATGCAATGAAGCATATCACTGTAGGTGTGCTTCTGTAGACTTAGGTGGTGGTCCTGCCCTTCTTACATTCTCTTCTGAGAGGGGCTTTAAAAGTTATGTGTCTGTGCATGTGGCTATGTGCAGGTGAGTACGTATGCCTATGGAGGTCTGAGCATTGGATCCATTGGAGCTGGACTTGCAGGCGGTTGTAAGCTACCCAGAGCAGGTGCTGGCAGCTGAACTCGGGTTCTTGGGAACAGCAGCAAGCACTCTCAGCTTCTCAGCCAGCTCTCCAGCCCCATGTCTTTCTTCCTTGCTTCACGCTGTAAAGAGGCACTGTGATTTACCATCTTCTCTGTGTTCAGCTTGCACACAGAAGCCAAGAACAGAGGAGAAAGCCAAGAACTAACATATGTGCTTGGTCCATATCTTACTTGGACAATGTTCTAAAGAAACATCATTAGTGCCCAAGATTTGACGGCATTGAATTTGTTCCTCTGGGTTGTAGGAACTTCTGTCCATTTTTATCTGCATTTTGAACAACTGGAGAAGCAAGAGTATCCACTGCTTTCCTAGGTTGAGGCTCCCGTGTTGTTTCTATATTGGAGAAGAAAATATGACTTCAGGAAAGTCAGGTAAACAGACGTTAGAATGACTTCTGCCATTAACTGCTCCATGAGAGGATGAGGAGGATGGTGGCATCATGGAGGGTTATGAAGCAGTTGTAAGCAATGCTGCATTTTAATAAATCAAACAATTCCACCTGTTGATCTCTTCCAAGGAACTCAACTAAACTGCATTCTTTTTCTCAGTTCTCATATCTTCCTGGTAAGTAGATAGTATTGATTTCACGTTGTGGTTTAGGGATTTGGACTGCGGGAGGTTATGTAAGAGGCACAGTGACAGTGAATATGTGGCAGAGGAAGAGAGAAAACCAAGGCTGTTTTCCTCGAAAACCTTCTTCTTTCTGGCGTTCACATTATTTATCTCCTCAAAATTCCTGTCATTGCAGGGGGATTGGTTTCTTGACCAATAAAATGGGGAGTTTATGCTATTTAAGTGACCATTAAATTTAATGGTACCCTTTAACATTCTACAGAAAATAGCCAAGGGAAGATGATTTGTAAAGAGGGTTTGTTTGGGCTCTCAGTCCTGGAGGGACAAAGTCCAAATAGCACAAAGTCCAAAGTCCACATACTCTGATGTAGCCCTCTGGGCTACATCCCATCTTGGTGGTAATGCATGCTCTGTGCCCATGTGTTTCTCTCACCACTTATACAGCCAACAGAACTTAATTATGAGGAATTTACCCTCATACTAATTGGATGTAATAACTTTCTAAAGCTCCACCTCTAAATACTGTATGAGGGTTGAGAATTAACACCTTCCAGTACCATGAACAGAACACTTTGGAGATCAAACTCCAGCATGAATCAGAAGACAGACCACATACACAAACATAAGCACTGCACGTTACATATTTAACCAGTACCTTTTGTGTCTTAAATATCTGAGGAGAGAGTATGCCTATTTGAAAGGCACTTTCTTTGTCTTTGTCTCTGCATTTGGGGATTTTGATTTGTTCCTAAAAGGGACGTTTCCTCATAATTCTGACGTTGGGGCACCATAAATGTCATGAGCCATTATCTTTCAACAAATTGTTCCTTGCAGCCAGCTGGAAGTCTCCCAGTCAGTCAGACAACCTAAACTGAAGCCAGATTCCCCTGGAAATCTGCACTGGCTCTTCATAAGTCTGGTTTGTTGATGGGGAGTTCCTATTCCAGCTGAACCAATGTCAGGACAACTAGCCAAAAATACATTTAGTGCTCACTTTTGGTTTCTATAACCCTAACTATGATTCCGAATCTACAAGTTGGCAGTCAAAAACTAGGGACTACACTAAGAATAAAGAGCAGCAGTATCTTGATAAACGGCATGGGAAGAAAACCATGTTAAAACAGAAACAGGGTGTGATTTAGATTTACCTCAAAAACAATTCTGCCTTCTGATAGCTACAACCCAGGTGCACATTCTTCTTCTTCTTTTTTGTAAACAGTTGTAAAAAGGGCTGGTAACCACCATGTCTGAAAGGTTTGAGGAATCCAGCAATGGAGGCAAAGTTGTCAGATTCATGTCTTGAAAATTTAAGGCATCATGACTGTTGAGAGTGGGCAACTAACATGCATCTTCCAATGGAAGCAGAGGAAGAGAGACATCCTAGCCTTTCCAGAATGCAAGGTATTTGGGGCCAATATAGTACAGATTCCTAAGCAAAATATTTTCAATAAGAAAACTATCAATCAAAACTGCAACTTAGAAAACAGTCTAGAAAGTCTAAATGATGTGTAACTCTTACACAGGGTGAATAGCTTGAGAAATAATTGTGTGAAAACGCTCTCCATTATTAGTAGCATGTGCAGATTTACAGCCTTACCAAGTAAAGTGTGGTCACCTTTTACTAGAAGAGGATGCTTTTTCTACTTTGGCTTTTGTCTTTCCCTTTCAGTTAGGTGATTTCCTACGTGGTCAGTATTGCTTTTGGAGACTGAAGCCTTAGGATGCCAATGTCAGGTACTGACTACATTTAATGATAAAAGAAGCTACAAATAGTACCATCTCTTAGATGCATGAAAATGATCACATGCACACTCGGATTGTAGGTGATCTGGGAATCCAGCATCATTTTGGGGGTACGGAATCTCTCTGTGTATTTAGTTTGGACTTAAACTCCCTCTGTAGTCCCAGCAGCCTGGGACTCCAAATATTCCTATTTCTACTTCTTCCCAGGCAAAACCTCTTTCTATTTAAAAGCGACCCTTAGCTCTTAATTGGAAAGATATAATCAAATCATCCACATAGGTAATAATTAATAAATATTAATAATTAATGTCAATGATTGCCAATGACTATCCACACTTTTTAGAAAGATGTATTTTGTATGATTTAGTGTCCATTTGAGAAAACAGGGAATTCTCTTGTTTCAATTCCACCCTACTAACATGTTGTATGCTCTTCAACTAAAAATTATCTCTATTTGTTGATGTATTTTACTAGTTAAGTTTATTTTAACTGCACGAAACAGAAAAATCATACATATAAATGGGTCAACATGTGATACTTCAATATATGCGAACTTTGTGTAATGTTTAAATAGAGTTCAACATAACCGTTTTCTTATACAGTTTTAAATAAGAGTTTTCACAATCCTTTCTTCCAGCAGCTTTGAAATGAGTAGTTCCTTTCTGTTCTGTGTAATTGCCTCACTGTGCAATGAAAGCAAGCCAGAACTTCCTACTTTCCCCTGACTGCAGCTTACCTACCCTCTTTTCTCTCTGCTGCCTGCTCGCCCAGCCTGTGGTAAACACCATCCAGCTCTCAGCTTCTATGAACTGTGTTCTTCCTTTTTTACAGCAGAACATTGTGTGTATATGTGTAATTTTTCCTTTACACATGCATTTGTTTTTAAATTTAATTAATTGTTTTTTATTGGCTTTTTTAAGCATATAGAACAATGGAGTTCATTATGGAATTTGCATATATATGATATTACTCAGTGTCTACTTACTTCTCTTTACCCGATACATACATACATATATATATATATATATATATATATATATATATATATATATATTTGTGTGTGTGTGTCTTTTAAACAATGGCATTGGTATGTCAAAGAGACACCTATACTTCCATGTTTATTAGCATACACTCCACAGTAGACAAGGAATGCAGAAAACCTAAGGGTCCGTCCATCAGGAAACAGTGATCTTAGCAGAGGAAGATGTCTTGGGCGGGGGAGAGGGTCATGGAATCCATGTGAACTGGAAGCAGAAGGAAGAGAGCAAGTGGGGAGAGCAGTGGAGAGATGTTACTGCAGACAGCATGGCTGGTGATCTCGTGGTTCAAAATCCTCCAGGGACAAATAAAATCAGTAAATAACAAATATCCCCAACTTACACTCTCACAATTTATTTTCAATGTCTTCCACTAGGAAGAATCAGCAGCTGAGGGGCTGGTGAGGTACCTCAGTGGCTGAAAGCTCTTGGCTGTCAGCCTGATGACCTGAGTTCAATCCCTGGAACCTACACGGTGGAAGGAGAGTCAACCTTCACAAGCTGTCCTCTGACCTCCACACACATGCTGTGGCCCACAGACTCCCCCCCCCCGAAAAAAATTTATCAAATTTAATTTAAAGTATCTTAAAAAGCATTACCAGATGGGCATGATGATAAACATCCATAGTGCCAGCTCTGGAATGTGGGAGGAGAAGGAGGGACAGAGTGAGACAATCTCAGAAAAAAATTAAAGACATTACAATGTTTTTCCATTGTGAACACAAATCACAAACACTATTATCATATTTTAGAATAATTTATTGCATTCTGTTGAACAAACATTAATTTTGTGCCTACTATACACTGTGTCTGGACTCCAAATACTGAAATAAGTTTGAGAGGCAGTTATGTGAAGAAATAAATCTTGTATGAATAGTGTCCTTGCGCCCAGATTCTTTATGGCATGTCCACAAGCAGATGCCAGGCTGTCTCTAAGACCTTACAGAACTGCAGCTTTGCCCTCTCTGAGGCCCCTTTCGCAGTCTCTGAAACCTGCAGAGCAATTGTTTTGAATACTGCTCATGCCAAGGGCAAGGGGAGCAAGTGGCGTGGTTCATTTGTCTTCAGACCCTTTCCTGTTGCACACTTGGACCCTCCAGCTGAGAGGCTCTGGAAAGACCCTTCTGTTGTTTCTAAAGACTTTTTTATCTAAGTCTGTGCTCCTTTCTCCAGAAGCTCTGCATTAGTCTCTATTGGTTGCCAAAATAAATTACTGCAAATTTTGTAGGCTTTAAGAAAACAAATGTATTCTCTTACAGTTGTCCAGGTTAAATAAAAAAATCTACCCTTGTCTCCTAGGACAAAAGTCAAGGCATGGCCAGGCAGGGCTGTTTCCCTTTCTGTGGGTCTGGTAAGGTGCATTGCCATTTCCTCGCCTTTTCTAGCTTTTCCAGGACTGCTTCCTCTGGCTCCTGGTCCTCTCCACTCTCTTAAAGGCAGCAATGGCGAATCAAGTCCTTCTGATATTACGTCATTCTGACATCCTCTTCTGCTTGTAAGGACCCCGTGACTTCCCCAGATCTCCTGGGGATCATTTCTTGATTTTAAGGTTTGAGAATTAATAACTAATTTCATCTGTAAGCTTAATCTCCCTCTTCTATAGAATGAGTATGTTCATAGCTTCTGGAGATGAGGATGTGGATATCTTTGAGGAGATCATTCCTTGGTCCGTCAAAGCCACAGAGTCTCTTGCAGCGTGAGTTCTAACTGTAGGTCAGTCCTCTTTGCTTTTCTTCACATTTCTGACATAATCTCTATGTCTCTATACACTGCTTTTGTTTTTTGCTATGTGTACATGTGCATGTGTGCATATTTGTGCATGTGTGTGTGCTCTGGCTATTGCACACAGGTCCTGGTGGAAGCATTAGAGTAGGCAAGCACTGTAATTGCTGACCTCTCCCCCAGCCTTCTGTAGTTTGTCACTGATGCCACTTTCCCCGTGTGGAGTGGGAGGACCGCCTGAGAATGCCCAGGTGTTTTGCAAAGGCAGATCATATTATGCTGGAAGAAGTCATGCTGCCTTAGGGAGATGATGCCGGGGGTGTGGTCGTATGCCAGTCAATCACAGGCATTCAGTTCTTTCTCTCTACTTCTCCTGGGTTATACATTTTTTTCCCCATTTAAGAATTTCTTCAGAAATTTCCCTCTCTGGAATTCCCTCTCTCTGTCACTTCCAGCAATAGATGGATAAGTCCAGATCTAAGTCATCAGTTTTGACTTTCACATAAAAATGGACCAGAGAGGAGATCAAAAGCAAGTCTTTTTGGAGGCAAATATTCTCAAGACAAGCATGTCACCTCTGTGCTGTCCTGAGAGCTGTTTATCACTTTCCACAGATGTTCTCCATTTTATGATGTGAAAATGATTTACCCAACTTTACATGGTGTTTTTAAGTTTTTCTATGAACAACTTCTTTGGATTTGGCCCCATGGCTTAAGAATCCCATGGGCAGGTTATTTTCAGTCATAATTTTTCATTTTCAAAGTTACGTAGCCCTGGGACATTTGCTTATTCTCTAGGGATGAGGTTTCCAGAGAAATTGGAATTTTTGTTTGTTTGTTTTTTGTTTTATCTAGTCAGTTTATGGTAATACCACATAGTATCCCATAATACTCTATTCTGTATCAGTGAGTTTAAACATCCTGATGCTCTTCCAAGTGGCTCTAAGAAAACATATGTAAAGCATTCTTTCTTCATCACCAATGGATTGCAGGGTCCCCTCAAAATGACACTGCCCTGTCACACACCACCTCATGTTAACTGGCCGGGTGACTGAAGTGCCAGTTACTTAGATTTGTAATCAAAGCACCATAGCTTTTTTACCTAGATGTTTGTTTGATTCCACACTCTGAACACTGTTCAGATCTTATGGAGCAAGCCCTCTGCGCTGACAGGACACCCCATGTGCTAACTTGCAGCTTGAGCTGGATAGAAGCCTGCTGGGAAAAGTTGCTCAGCATCGGCGGTCTTATCAACAGACTTCACTTCGGTGATGAGTGTGGCATTTCAGTGACACTAAGCCAGGGACCAGGCTGTTTAGACGTACCATTCGTCACCTCCCTGTGCATTCCTGCTTCTAACCGGTACATATATGGTCTTGGGAATAAGAAGTAAGTAAAGCTGCCCGCTGCGCTGCCGGGGCACTCACCGCATCTAGTGGGTGTTGATTGCTTGTGTGTTAATTGTTTTCTTTGCCCTGTGTTGCTCCACATCCAATAGTTATGAACATCAGTGGACAAGTGTGAGGGAGAAAGCCGCCTGTCTTGGGGTCTCAGTTTCAGAGGAACCAGTTGTTGGATCGAATGCCGCCTGGGCTAAAGAATTTGACCGTAGTCTCTCTGAGTATCTGCCAATTTAGGTGTTACACACAACAACATCAGATCGTTAAACTAGAGGCTGAAATCTGATTTGGTACAATCCAGTTCCAGGTTCTTAAATGCCGGTTTGGGAAGGTTGCAGGCAAACATGAGTTGGTGCTGCCGTGAGTTACAGGAACCACTTCCCCTTGTGGCAATCAGAAGACCTTCTGGGTCATCCATACCGGAGATAGGGCTCATGGCTTATGAGGGTGCTGCCAAAAGCCACATTATTGAAAATATTTAACATTGTGATAAAATACTCATTGTTATCAAATGACGTAGCAACAGGACATGGAAATTACCCCAAGAACTAGGAGACTCTCATCTTAGTCAGGGGTCTATTGCTGCAATGAAACACTGTGACCAAAAGGCAAGATGGGGAGGGAAGGGTTTATTTGGCTTACACTTCCACATCACAGTCCACCATTGAAGAAAGTCAGAGCAGGAACTCAAGCAGGGCAGGAACCTGGAGGCAGGAGCTGATGCAGAGGCCATGGAGGGCTGCTGTTTACTGGCTTAGTCCTCATGGCTTCTCAGCCTGCTTTCTTATAGAACCCAGGACCACCAGCCCAAAAATGGCTCCACCCACAATGCCCGCCCCCCATGACTCACTAATTAAGAAAATTCTCCACAGCCAGATCTTCTGGAGACATTTTCTCAACTGAGGTTCTCTCCTTACAGATGACTCTAGCTTGTGTCAAGTTGACATGAAACTATCTGAGGGTTGTCCTGGAGATGAAGTAACATTATTAAAATATATCATAGTGGATTTAGTATTTAATTCTAGATGTTAGCACTAGAGTAGATTTAAATTTTTCTTTTTTTATCCCCCACCCCATCTACAGTCTGATGCACTCTTGTTACACACCAGAGCCATTTCTCATAAAGAAAATAAAAAAGTTTGAAGCAGATATTCCAAGTCTGGACTTTCCACTTCTAAACTGGATTTAGTTATACTTAGCCCTGAGAATTGGATTGTATTGGACAGGTGTGTGGCTGGCTGAACATATTTTTTTTGTGTGTTACCAGTTTTCATCTAATTATTTTATGACCATCTTAAACATGAGTGAGAATGACATAATCATTTTCAGTATGTAAAAATATCTAAAAGAAGTTTTAAATTTTGTGGTTTTAAAATGTCATATGGAACCTCTTTCATATGTACTATTCTTAATCTTTTATGTAAAATAGATTAATTCATTTAGTTAGAAATTTTTTCAGTGGAAAAATGAAAAACTACCCAGTGAGCAATTTAAACACGTGTGATGAGTCCAATTTAAGCTGTATGAATGCACAGCTAATGCTTCCGGAGTTCTTGAGCACACTTAAATATTATTTGAAACATATGACTGTGGAAATTTGGTCATTTTCGTGCAAATCTCTTTGTTCTCCAGGTTGTTCTGCATGCTATACGAGTGAGCACCAGGTTTCCTTCACTTCCCTATACTCAGTACTACCTGCACAGGAAGTTGTTGCCTTCTCTGCTTTTGTCTAGAAGTAACGCTTACAGAGAGCTGAACTCTGTTGTCTGCAGTGTGAGCAGGGCATGTCAGAGAGGGATAATCCATGCTCCACAATCACCACAAAAATAGCTCCTGGTGCCTTCCAGGAGACTCAAAACTTCAGGAGGAAAGCTTTTTGAAATCCATGCTTTATTTTCTTTCTGCAACGGTGGATAGTGACAGAGAAAGTGGGAACGTTATTCTAATGGAATAATAATAACCTCTTAAGGCAGCGTGGGCAAGACGAGGAGTAAAGCAGGAAAGAGATCATTTGCATTTACCTCTATTTTATAACTAATCTCTGTCCTGTGGTTACCCTGTAGATCTTGGCTTTTCCATGTGCAAACCCCAAATTGACTGAAAACTAGTGGTGGTCAGGTGGTACAGGCCCTAAGAACCATGGAGTCCGGCGGTGACTGAGGGGATGCAGGGACTGTTGCTCCGCTGTCTGGTTGCCATGTGGTGTCTGCTCCTGCAAAGTCCTTAGGGTTGTTTTATTTTTATTTTTATTTTTTATGGTTTCCAAACTAAACAAACACATTCATCACAGGATCTTTTAGGTTGGAAGGACATGGAGCCACTTGTTCAAATGGATGAGACTTGTCCATACTTTATTTTGACACACCTAATGATGTCTGAGCATGAATTTTAAAGGCTTGCTTGGTCAACAGGATTGCAGTCTGCTCTGTCCACACGCTTTGTTGTGGGGGTGTGGCTTGACACCAGCTTGTCATTACCTTTCTTGGTGATTTCAGCCCGGGATGAAATCACAGCCATCAGTTGTGAGTAGGAGTCTTGTTATTCAACAAAGGGAGAGCTGGCTGGGGATGCAGCCCAGCAAGAGTGGGTATGTGCAGCATGTTCAAGCCATAGCAGTGTAAAGTAAAAATAAGTGTATAAATACGTTTGTAAAGGTTTATTTGTTTACTTTTTGTAGTTGTGTGTGTGTGTGTGAGAGAGAGAGAGAGAGAGACAGAGAGAGAGAGACAGAGAGACAGAGAGACAGAGAGAGAGAAGAGGGGGTAATGGGGGGGGATATGCACATGAGAACAAGTGTTTGGGGAGGCCAGAGGCGTCAGATTCCCTGAAGCTGGAGTTCTAGGCAGTAGTGAGTCACCTGCCATGGATGCTGGGAATCGGACTCAGGACCTCTGAAAGAGCATTGCATGCTCTTAACCACTGAGTCATCTCTCTAGCCCATAAAATAATTTTTAAAGATGGGAGCTGATGGCAGAAAAAAATAATCCCTGATGTGTAACCAGAAAATGTGTATTCTTCTCTCATCATTCACTGGACAGAGAAATGCGGGACAATATAACAGGAGTTTATGCTTTTTGCTTTCCTGTCAGCAAAAGTGACTGACATGTCACTGTACACTGAGGCTAACCTGGGAAACAACAAGAGAGCCTCTCGGGTGTTCCTGGAGTGTGTCTTTGCCTGTATTTAAAGGAATTGGTGACTGTCTTGTGAGGGACTGTCTTGAAGGCCTCACCTGGCCTTCTGCAGTAAGCCTATGTGATTTTAGTGCGACTATTTTTTCCTTGTTAATAAAACACTGGTAACTGCTCATGTCCCTCAAAGGGTTATCTCCTTTGTGAGCCCCAGTGAGGGAGAAGGAAGTACAGGAAGGGTCTCACGACAATCTGTGCTTGAGTGTTTGAAGCAAAGGAAAGCATGATGCGTCTAGCCTGGAGTGACGTGGTCAGACTGGGAACCCAGATGGATTTACTCATCATGGCATCCCTGCCCCGTGGCTCCCCCAGCGCTTCCTTGTGACCATGGAAAACTGGTCACCACTGTTTTCTTGCTGAAATGTTTGTGCCCCCTAGACTTCAGGAGGTGTCAACATTTATAAAACCCAATAATGTACAAGAGCATTTTAATGAAGAACTAAATTGTAGCTCACCAGAAGGTGTCTGCTCTCTTCCCGCAATCACAGCATCCTTGTTTGTATGATAAAATTCTTACTCTTTTTCAGAGGAGGCTTCTGGATCCAGAATTGTGATAACAGATTCCCAGACAATAAAAATAAATGTCTCAGCAGGGTGCCTCCACACTCAGATGCTTCCCAGTGTTATCCACTAGCTCCATGCTCTTCCATTCTCAGGAGTATCAATTGCACTTAACTGTGTGGGCAATAAAAACATGTGTTTTCATAAGTTATATTGGCTAATAAAATGGCAATATATGGTTATGTACATGTAAAGAATTAGTTATATATAAAATCTTAAAATTGATTGAGACTTGTTTTCTGATAGAATTTCCTATATCCAGTAGGATCGGTCATTTTTCAGTGGTATTTATACTGAAGGCTATTTTGAGTGTGGCCATTTTCTTCTATGTACATTTTCTCAGGCTGTTTTTTGTTTCTTCTTTCTCATTTGAAAGCTTATATTTCACTCCAAATTTTGGTCGAATTTCAAATCCCTCTCCTTTCAAGATAAGCTTCTAGCTATGAGTATTTTCATAGTGCTCTTTCCCATCAATGAGCTGTTAGGTTAGAGATGGATGATAACTGCCTTAATGACAGGGAACCCACAGAGACACTGACCTGAGCTCGCAGGAGCTCACAGACTCTGGACTGACAGCCAGGGAGTCTGCATGGGACCATCCTAGATCCTCCGCATATGTGTGACAGTTGTATACCATGGTCTGTTTGTGGGGCTCCTAGCAGTGGGATCAGGACCTGTCCCTAGTACTTGATCTGGTTTTTGGGAAAACATTCTCCATGCTGGGTTGCCTCGCCCAAACTTGATGCAGGGGGAGGAGCTTGGTCCTGCCTCAACATGATGTGCCATTCTTTGTTGAATCCCATGAGAGGTTTGCCCCTTTCTGAATGGACAGAGGAGGAGTGGATGGGGGGGAGGGAAAGGGAGGGAAAACTGTGGTTGGTATGTAAAATAAATGAAAAAAAATTTTAAAAAGGACCGCCTTGATTAGGGGTAGTCAATATATCTTGTTAATTGCTATCCACCACAGCAATGTCTAATTCAATGACAGCATGGTGCTGAATGACAAGAAAGTGCTCATTAAATACTATTTACTAAGTGTTACTACAGTGAATGGATGAATACATGAATAAATAAGCCTGTTTTAGTAAAAAATATTTTTATTAGTTTTGATTAGAGTCTATGCACTCCTTTTGAGAAGTTACAGAAACAATCACAAGTTAATGATATAGAGTTATAGTTTTGCAAGTCAGAATTGGTGCATTGTTCTGAGGTAGCTTGGGTGAGGAGAGGGAGGTGCTGGCCATGTCATAACAAGCTGACACAGAGCCGGAAGCCGGAAGCCGGCAGAAGCTGCTATCCAGTGAGTGCTTGCGGGGGAGCTGTCCTTACACCCACACAGCACCCAGGCCTCTGTGGCTGCTGGCTACTCACCTCCTGTCCACTCCATTAGATGTGCCGTTTGCTGGGCAACTTCCTGTTTATTATCTGACACTCCATGCCAGCCCCCAGAGAGGGAAAGTACTAATTGGTTGTTTAAGCTTTCCTACTGGATAGAGAAGTCTGTGGTTTACTCCAAGGAAATAGATGGTGTCTTAGTTAGGTTTCTATTGCTGTGAAGAGACACCGTGACCCCAGTAACTCTTATAAAGAAAACATTTAATTGGGGTGGCTTGCTTACAGCTTTAAAGGTTCAGTTCATTACCATCATGGCAGGGAGCATGGTAGCATGCAGCCAGTCATGTTGCTGGAGCTGAGAGTGCTACATCTTGCAGGCAACAGGAAGTTGACTAACTGTAATACTGAGTGAAGCTTAAGAAAATTACCTCAAAGCCCGCCCCCACGGTGACACTTCCTCCAACCAGGTCACACTTCCTAATAGTGTCACTCCCTTTGGGGACCATTTTTTTTTCAAACCACCACAAATGGGCATTATTATTGACCACTGTGTACTTAGTTAATGTATTTGGTGAGAAAAATATTTTTTTTTCTTAGCTTTCCAAGCTTGCAAGGCTGAGGACCAGACTCTGCATTATACTACTTAGGAGAACCTTCTCATGGAATATTCTATACCTTTTGTACAGTGTATCTTAATATTAAAAGCACCAAACACACACCAAAGCTTTATGAAAATACCTTAGAATCATATTTTAGCACATAGGACATAGTAGCACAGGATTAAATGCTGACTCTATCATGTAACTCACCAAGTATATCATGGGATACACTATCAAGATTGAGAGTGGACCATATAAATGAGGATACTGAAGGGCCCTGATTACTGTATTGTTTGGGGCTTCTTTTTATGGAGTGTAAAAGGAGGAGTTTGGTTACTGAGAGCAATCATCGTTGAGGGTGGTTCTCTGTAAGCAGAAGTTTATGTCCTGCCAGAAGCTCCAAAACACACTGAGGCTTGATATTAATTATAAATGATCGGCCAATAGCTTAGGCGTTTTACTAGCTAACTCTTACATTTAAATTAAACCATATTTCTTATCTATGCTTTGCCATGTGACTTGGTACCTTTTCTCAGTATGGCATGTCCATCTTGCTTCACTCTGCATCTGATTGGCACTCCTCATACTCTGCCCTTCTTCCTCCCATCATTCTCTTAGCCTGGCTCTCCTGCCCAATATATTTCTGCCCAGTCAGCTTCTTCATTAAACCAATAACAATGACATATATTCACACAGTGTAAAGTAATATTCCACATTTCCCCCTTTTTGTCTAATTAAAAAAGAAGGCTTCCACTTTAACATAGTAAAATTATATACAACAAAACAGTTATTAAGTAAGAATTACAGTTACAATATCCAGTCTATTTGTATTTGGCAAATTTAAAGAAAATACTCTATTATGTATTTTATCTTTGTGACTCTAAAGTCTTATATTTACTTTACCTTTTGTCATAAGTAAGGAAAATTTTAACTATGACTATCTAGTCTTCATTTCTGTCAAAGACCCCAGAAGGGCGAACTGTTATCTAACAACAGGGACATCTGGCTGCCTGGACAGTTACCCTAAGTTCTTCTGCAAGGTTGGGGCATCCATCTCTGGCCTGCAGGCCTGGAATATCTGACAGAATTTTCTGTGAAGCAGGAATTTTGAAGGCCAGTCCTACTTTGTCTTGGCAAAGTTTGGCAGTTGCTTTCTTGTGCATCCTGCTGGTCTAGTTTGGACAGTAACTGTCAGTGATTGAGACAATGGCAGTTTCTTTGCCCAAATGGCTAGAATTTCCATAAAGAAAGCAAACTCCATATGGAGGTTCCTTGATGCCCATCATCTTTTCTGAGGTAGATTGGCGCTGTCAAGAGTAGACATGTTTTGCTGTCATGAAAAGCCTTAGGTTTTTAAACATATTAAATGCCATATTTTGTAGACCTTCTAAGTATTTGAAGACCATCTGTCTCTCTAAATATATGTTTATAACCTTGAAAATGCAACTAATATGACTATAAATTTGACTATTAATCTGTATTTCTTAATTATATATTACATTTTTAAATGAGCTACATAAACATAATACCCCAAACAAAAGTATAAATATATATATGGTATAACAAAAATAACTTTAAATTTGTATCGATATACAAAAATCCATACCCATTTAAAAATTTTTTTGTTTTGTTTTTGTTTTTGTTTTTTGAGACAGGGTTTCTCTGTGTAGCTTTGCGCCTTTCCTGGTCAGTGGTGGCGCATGCCTTTAATCCCAGCACTCGGGAGAGAGAGCTAGGTAGATCTTTGTGAGTTCGAGGCCAGTGTAAAATATTTAAGACTAGTAGCTGGTTTTTTTTTTTTTTTTTTTTTTTTTTTTTGGTGTAAAAGTATATTCAATAATCTACCTTTTTATCCTATCATTTCTATATCCCCCCTTTTATTTTCAGAACAAGATCACTGATATCTAATCTCCTTTGTTTAATTTTTTTCAACATTATAAAAATAACTTTTAATCAACCTCCCTTAATGATAACAAACATTTATAACCAGCATTTTGGGAATGTTGGCATCATTCTCTAGACTGTTTCCTGTTGTTTGGGGGTGCTGGTAATCTTTGGACCCTGAGAAAATTTAGGATAATGCTTAAGTCTTGACTGTCGTAGTCTGTGAGGCTGAATCATCTCAGTCAGCAGCCTTAAAGCTGTTCTGGATGCTGGATAATCTGAGCCATCCATTTTCTTTGATGTCTGGTCCTTTATTCTGAAAATACATAAACTTTTAAAGGTAACATACATATCCATATTAATACAAGTAGACTGTGCATTGTATACAAGTTAGCTGAAGATAATTTTTTGTTTTATGTTTGAGCAGGTAAATATACATCACGTGTCTTGTAGTTTTTCTAGGTTTATTTCTTTATATCTGTAGTTAGTATTTCAGGGGGTTTTCCCTGATCAAACCTGAGCCATATCAACCTGGGATGAACCCATAGCCTCTCACTTCCTGTGGAAATAAAAATGTAACCCCTCTCCCAAAGTAACACACATTTTGATTTAAATTTTGAAGTCAAGGTATTTTAAAAATATATAGGTTGATTTAATCTAGCAGTTTCCATAATCCAGTGTGTCTCAGCAGCTGTTGTTCCTTCATTAGCAATCAAAAAATTCAAAGACAACACAATAATATACAGAATCCGGACACTCTGTTTATTTTCCATCTTTATATGTCTTATTATATTTTTATTACTTTATTCCTTTTTTAAGGACTTGACTTTATTATTTTAAAACTATAAATTTCTTTTTTATGAATGTCTATATCATCTCTTTTCTCTCCTAAGCCTATGTATGTTTTTAAACACACAGTAAACCATCTAGAGGATTTTTTCCATCTGAATCTGCCTTTACTACAATTTTTTTTTCTGAATGCAGGAGTCTTTAAACTGCTAAGCAGTATGGCTAGGACCTCTGCCTCTGCTTTGGCGGCTGGTTCCCTCCCACAGGCAGCTGCCAGCAGATACTGTTCTGTACTTTGGCCAGCATGAGCGGGGGGGGGGGGGGGGGGCACACGGGATGGGACGGGATGGGACACACCATGTGGCTTAACTCATGGTATGCTGGTGGCTCAAGCCAGGAGACCTGTATTTGTACTGAGGCCAGCATGAGAAATGTGAGACTAGGATGTCATGCCTGGCTCCATTTCTGTGTGTCTAGAACCCCTTCCCAAGCTCTCTCAGGTTTTATGTGGATGTAGGTACCCCACATTGGGTGCCAGCAGCTCCTAAATGAACACACTGAGGTTTATATTAATTATAAATACTCAGCAAATAACTCAGACTTGTTACTAGCTAACTCTTATGTTTAAATTAAACGACATTATCTATGCTTTGCCATGTAGCTTGGTACCTTTTCTCAGTATGGCATGTCCATCTTGCTTCTCTCTGTGTCTGCTCAACACTCCTCAGACTCCGCCCTTCTTCCTTCCAGCATTCTCCTAGTTTGGCTCTCCTGCCCAGTCTCTTCCTGTCCAGCTATTGGACAGTCAGCTTCTTTATTAAACCAATAACAGTGACATATATTCACACAGTGTAAAAGAATATTCCACAGTTCTCTGTTTTGATTGATAGGTTGGGACATACAATCATTTTCCTATCATGAATGTCTCTTCCCATCATATATCTAACTTTAATCATACACGTTTCCAATTATGAGTAGAAATAAGGTGGCAAATAGGAGATTATCCCCGTTTCCTTGAGGACACAGTTTGCTTTACTGTGTGCACATCTTAAACCAGCTCATGTTCTGTAGTCCCTGACCCACCCAGTCCCTGACCTTTAGGATGTTTTGAGAATATCTTTGAAGAGACACTAACCCAGCTTAGAGGTCATTTAAAGGAGAAGAAACTTATCCCATTGTTCAGAGAGTGATGTGCTTGTAACTTGATGTGGGTGGGGGTCCTAAGTTGCTAACTGGTTGCTAGGTACATTGTTCAGAAATGGATGTGTGTGCATGGTATGTGCTTGTGAAGGAGGAGGTTGCCAAGTGCATTATTAGGACAGAAGTATGCACAGCCAAACCCAGCAGAGTCCCAAACCATTGATCTATTCCTTATGCTCACCTGTCTGGGGAGGATTTAAAGAGAAGTAAATTTGAAGATGAAAAAAGGAGAATTGTGTTTTGAGCAAGTTTTGCCCCATGGTGTGCTCATAACCATGTCTTTAATTTAACTTTCTGTTCACATAAAGTGACAAAGTCTGTTAGTTCAGAGTAAAAGCAACTGCCCATTGTGAATTTGGAGAGTTTGAGGAGGTCAGAAATAGGAACATCATAAGATTTTTTCCCCAAATATTGAGAACTATGGGCTAAATAGAAGAATTGTGGTACAATCCTGATTCTTCACAGAAGCTCCACATGGAGGGAACATTGAGTTCTGTTCTTCATCTAGAGATACATATGCTTAGACATCTTCTCAGTCTCTTGGGGACATAATTTAACTTGGGTTAGTTTGAAGGATAGAACATAAAGGCATTGACTCCATCTACAAGTTCTAAGAAAAAGACAAATAAACACAGTGACAAATGGCTAGTATCTCACTGTGCACTGGATCTTCTCACCTGGAGCCCATTGAATGCCCCTGTTCATTTAAGGTGGCTAAGCAGAGTCATTCAAGGCTAAACAGCATCCATGGTGGGCCTGAGAACTTGAGCCCAAGTGATCTCAATGGTGAGCCTCTTAGCCACTACCTTCAATTGCTTTTCGAGTGAAGTTAGTCACACCTCAGGGTGCTAGGTGGATGATGAGAATCGTTTTCTATTATTCCTCAGGGAGCAATGTCAAATCATTGCCTCTCAGATGTGATGTGAACAAGCTGGCGATCCAGGAGGACAGAGAGCCTGTTCTGCAGATGGTTTGGATTAATTGTAAATGTTTTCCTTCACATTCCTGTAGGCAGACTTTTCTTTTCCGCCTGCCAGTTCCCAAATGACCAACATGTAGACTCAATATTAATTATAAATGCTCCACTGATAGCTCAGGCTGGTTACTAGCTAACTCTGACATTTTAAATCACCCCATATTTCTTATCTACTCTCTGCCACGTGGCTGTACCTTCTTTCAACCCAGCACATTCATCTTGCTTCTTCCTGCATCTCTCATGACTCCCAAGACTCCACCTTTCTTCTTCCCAGTGTCCCCTGTGTCTTGCATCCCACCTATATCTCCTGCCTAGCTCCTGGCCAGGTAGCTCTTTTATTAAACCAATCAGAAGGCACCTTGGCAAAGACACATCTTCACAGTGTATAAAAAGATTATTTCATAACACATTTCATATCAAGTTGATTTCCTCCCTGGATTCCCATTGTATGTAAACTAACACCCAGAGGGATGTGACCATAGGTCATTTCCTTTGGAAACATGAAAGAATATCTCCACTGTCAAGTGCATTCCATCCTCACTGTCTTCCACTCCTTTCTGCAAAGTCACCTCCTCACTAGGGATTACCACTTTACTCAAGGTCAACATGGTAGTTTGGCAGCCATTTCTGAGTATGTGTCATGGTGGAGAAGAGGAATCAACAGACATTCCAGCTGAGGTGATTATTCAGCTCTCACTCTGTCAGCCAATGTCGTGGACATGCCAACTTAGTGTTCACTATGTCCCCCATCTTTGCACTTTTCTCGTTTGATATTGCTGGTCACAGTGGTCCCAAGCATGGCTCTGCAGTGCTGACTCTATCCCTAAGCACAAGAAGGCGGTGATATGACTTGTAGAGAGCACATCTGTTAGACAAGCTTGCTGAGACATGTGTTATTATACTACTGGCTGTGAGGTCCCTGTTAGTGAAGTTATAATATGGCACACATAGAAAAGGAGGAGCACATTCACCCATCTGTAGGTGAAAGTGTAAAGTGGCAAGGTACCACCTGTGGTGCATGATGGGATGACAGGAAGATGGAAAGGAGCCTAAATTATAGGTTTATGAGATGGGAACTGACTGTTAGAAAGCGTAGTGAATAGCCTTGCTGTGAAGTTAAAACTCAGAGAAATTTAGTCATGTTAACCAGAGTAAGAAAATTGGTAAGACCCTCTCTGCCAGTGCTGGCTTGCACGTGTTTGTGTGCATCCATGCATTTGTGCATGCTTGCGTGTGTGCATGCGTGTGTGTGTGTGTGTGTGTGTGTGTGTGTGTGTGTGTGTGTGTGCTTCAGCCCCAGAGCCTCCCACCTCTTCCTCCGCAGTGCTGGGGTTACAGACACGAGCAGCCCGTCCCAGGTTTTTATGTGAGTAGTGAGGGTCTGAACTCGGGTCTTCTTGTTTGTATGACAAGCTTTTTGCCGACAAGCTGTATCCTCAGCTTGGACTTGCACATTTCTAAGAGTGATCTGATGTGGAAAACTTTAGCTCTGTAGACAAGACAGGTTCTGCACAATCAAAGGCTGCAGTAGAAAGTGTGAAACCTTGCTAATGCCATCTGGGCCAAATGGTGTGTGGGAGAGGCTTGTCGCTGCAGATACAAAAAACAAACCGTGTGATACCAATGGTACTTAGGAGGAGGACAATGTGGAAAGCAGAGGTTTACAGGAACCTGAACCTGATTCCTCTAGGAATGATGGTACAACACTTAACTTGCTAATCACCACTGAGGTGAACGTAGAACACAATTACTACAAATAACCAGAGTCATCTGCTGCGTCTTCACCAGAAATAACAGAATGCATTAACCGCCTCCTGACTTCTCCAGAGATGAGCACCTGTCTTTTGGGGTTTCTTCCTCCCTTTGCTCATGGCCATGCAAAGAAGAGCTTCTCCTGTAGCCCTGGCAGTCTGGAGACCTTGACTTGGGATGCCGTTAAACCGTCTGTCGTTGTCCTCAGGCCACGACTGCGAGGTGCAGTACAGCTTCACGAGTGTCTTCTCTAAGTTTGCCTTTTGGAGTGCAAGAACCCCGACTTTAAGGGTCAGGAAGATTCTACTTGGTTGTATCAGCATCCTTGGAGGAATGTTTTTCAACATTTTATAAAGTAACTAAAGCTATGGCCTCACCAAGACTGGGTGAGGACTATGTATGTCTTATTTTCATCCAAACAAAAAGGTAAATGAATTATTGATAATTAATCAAACCTGTAGAATGATAATTTTGTGTGTGTTTATACACACACGTTCACACAGAGATAAACTAAGAGGTAAAGAATGTGGGAGTGAGAGTTGGAGTTTCGCTGTGATTTCCAGAATTTCTGTTGTATGGAATTGCCTTGACATGTAAATAAGAAAATGTGTTGTACCCCGAGCTACTTTGAGTTCTTCTTGTGCTGTCAGAGTTCCTAAAGGAATGTGAGCTCCAAATGAGCAGACATTCTGTCTACTTTGTACCTGGAATAGTGCTCTGCACACAGACGATGCTCTGTGCCCATGAGGAAATCCCTGATGGTTCCTCCCTTTGTGTCAGACTGCTGCTGTCCTATGCTGTCTGGATTGGCGTGTTGCTCTTGTGTGTCAGAGCCTGGTGGAGTAAGTGGGTCATGTTCTTCATAATGTCAGTCTTTACCATTGTTTGTCTAGAGTTTACTGGTCCCAGGCATCTCCTGAGAGTAAAACCTACCTACCTCACTCAGCCATGTGGGGATGCTTATTGTTGCATTTTTCTGCTTCACTCTGTTCATAGTGCCGGGAATGCATTTCTGTAATTTATTCTCTGCCATCATATGGCAACAAGCGAACACTTTAAAGAGTGCTAATTCAAACCGCTCTCTAACTTGCATGCTTTCAGTGCGGCTAACGGCAGAGGGGGTGGGGTGTATGAAGCGGGGCAGCTGTGAGGTTTGCCCAGCAGCTGGGTGCTGTAAGGATTAACTGGCTCCTTCTCTCCCATGGGTGGAAAGGAAACAGCCTGGCTGGGGAGGGCTTGCCTATGTGTCACACACCCTCGGGAGGAACTTTAAAGATTGGACACAGTGTTCTATTCCATCAGATTCGCTCTCAAAAACAGAGTCTGCTGTAATTTAAAAGCTGCAGAGAGTCTTAGACAATGTAGTTTTTTAGGAATGTCATCCATTCAGTTAGTCTGTGGACTAGACCAAGAATCTGGATATTTCTCCCCAGAGATCGCAGTCCAGAAATCACAAAGAGAAGTTGGGTAGGGAAAGGAATTCATAGAGAGAACTGACCTATTACGGCTCGTGAAACCCTGATGTCTCTCTGTAAGAATAGTTCCGCAAGTTGCTTTGCATTTCCTGTGTTCCCTGATTTTGTGCCTAGATGTATGATGAGGTCTGTCGGAAGGAGAAGTAAGCCTGTGATCTGTTGATGGGACAGTTGGCCTTGATGCTCACCAAAGTCCAAATCCATCTGAATTTCCCTTTCTGTTCTCTTTTAGGTTACCATTCTGTTGGAAGTATCACATGATGCTGAGTGGCACTTTATTTCCAGAAACTAGACTCGACATAGCTGAGCAATGTCTTTTAAAAACTGTACCTATTGGACGTGTTGCTGTGGCCCCTTGTTGTTGAATCTGTGGTGTGTTGAGCGACACACTTGACCAGCATGGATATGGCCAGTCAGAAGGCCTGGGAGCAGTTGGCAGTCTGACCCTAGGGAATGGAGCTGAGTTTGTCTAGGCTCTGAAATCCCAGGAGTACACATGATCCCCACTGTGTCTTTTCCAGTGTTTTAAAAGTGCTCTCGAGAGCTTTGTTTTTGTATATGATCCATATAATCCTAACATGCGTGCTGTTATTTCCTTGGATTCCTTTCTTTGCCCATATAAGCACATGGTTTACAGAGTTTTACGTATGCTACAAATATATTTTCTTGATTCCTTTTTTATTTTCGTCAAAATTCTTTCTTTATATTTCTAATAATAACAGCTGTATGTTACTCGATATTTTGTTTTGTAATTCAAATATTAGACAGTTAGTTTGCTTCCAAATCCTGCTGCTCTGAATGATGCTGGGAGTCATATAACATCTTCACATCAACAGCTCTTCCCACACCCTCAATTTGATTGTTCACTGAGCGGGGGGCAGGCAACCCCTCAAATGTGAGATTGTGACTACAGAAGTGTAAACATTTGCCAGGCCCCTAACCCTGTTGGGAACGCTCCATGCTCGGTCCCTTCATCTCTAAAATGAGATTTTAATAACGTGTAATGTGTATTCAGTACGAGTTGGTCCCTCCTGCCGTTCCACCACCGTTAAGGCTCCTGCTGGTATTGTTTTAACACAGCTTTGTCTTCTTAAAGGAAGCGGATATATCAACACTATCTTGATCATCAGACCGCTCTAAGGCTTTCTGTTTTCTCTTCGTCTTTGCAAAATGATTTCAGCTGTTGATTTTTTATTTCTCCTGAGTGCCAACAGCTCCCTTCTTACAACAGTGGTCTTACTTCCCCCATTTTCTTCTATTTTTATCAAGAAAATTAGAGTATATTCTGAAAGAAATACTGTTGTCTCCCTCTCCTTCATCGTCTATTCAGGAGGATGTAAGACTCTGACCTCTAGTGGCTGTGAGCTGTAGTTGCAGGCCAAGGCCACAGAACAGCAGCCTGCTTCAGGTCTGGAGGGATGAGCGCCCAAAGGTTTGAAAACTCTTTCGATGCATTGGACTAGTTGCTGTGTCAGTCAAGACACTCTTCTTCTTCCTTGCCAAGGAATTACTTTATAACGCTGCTTCCAAAAACCACACCATTTTAAGTAAGTGTTGTGAAGACAACAGTCTCAAAATCAGTGTTGTTACAAACCATCTACCCAGTACTACCACTGCCCAGCAAACCGTCTGCCCAGTACTACCACTGCCCAGCGACACACGTCCAGAGACTTCAGAAGACAGCGATGGACTACCAAATTTTAGGAGGCCTTAGGGGCTCTAGAATATCTTTAAATAAAATATAGCTTATTTTCAAAAATGATACCTCACAAAATTTAGTTGTATTTTTAAAATAAAAGCCCGAGAAGTGCTTCTCAGGTACATTTATTTATTTATCAACATGATATGAAGAATAAAAGAGTAGATCTAGAAGTTCACATAAAGCTCAGTGGAACACACACGAGATATTTGTATGTTTTTAGGTGTTGTGTGAAATGAGGTACCATAACCATTTGATTTATTTTTATTAAGCTTTTGTTATCTTACTTTAATAAAAACCAATTTTCAAAGTGAGTGAGTGGATTAAACTAAAGTGGGCAAAACTAAAATGTCATAATCTAGGAATGTGTGTCAGCGTGTGCTTGGACACATAAGCTATTGGAAAGTGGAGGGACTGAGTCCCTGAGAGGCAGTTGACTGTGACAGTGACGGGTTCTTCTGCTGTTCTACACAGAGAGCACCATCTTCTTTGGCTCCTCCCTAAGTAGGTGTTTGTTGTTGTCTCCAGTCAGAGAAGAAACTGTTAGTGACATGTCCTTGGAAACCCAGTTCATCAACCCTCCCTAAATTTGTACTGCTGACCCTGGCTTCAAACAAACAGGATTAATGCCTTTTGGCAAGGGAACCTCTAGATTTTAGTATGAGTCTCTTCAAAATCAAATGTTTAAAGCCTGATTAATTTCTTTGGGAGTTTGCTAATGGATGCTGTTATTCAACTTTATGTTGTAGAGACCTTTTTTGAATTTGTATATTTATTGCACAAACAGTTCAAAAATCTCAAAACACCCAAAGAAAACTAATATTTTATCTAAAAATACTTTGACATTATAGATATTTTTTTTGTTTTGGTTTTTGGGTTTTGTTTTTCAAGACAGGGTTTCTCTGTGTATTCCTGGCTGTCCTGGAACTTATTCTGTAGACCAGACTGGCCTCAAACTCAGAGATCTGCCTGCCTTTCCCTCCCAAGTGCTGGGATTAAAGGCGTGCACCATCACCGACTGACTTATAGGTGATTTTAAATAAGCATAGCTTTCTTAACGTTTGAACAGTCTTCAGAAAAATCAACGGCCAAAGTTTATGATAACCGTATTAGGCACAGTTTGACATCTTTACACACGTCATTGACTGCATTTTTTCATCATCCCATTTTACAGATCTAAAAAGATGTCTAGGAATGTGGGCCAGCACCACAGTAAGTGGCTTTGTGAGGATTCAAACCCATGTCACCTGATGCAAAGATTGTGTCTTATACATGATGTGAATCATGTAGATTGGTCATCTGCCATGCCTCCAAGTCCACACACGGAGGCTGGGAGAAGGAAGGCTCAGTGGGGGAATGCTGCCTGTACAAGCGTGAGTCTCTGAGTCAGAATGTCCAGAGCCCATGCACTGCCAGGTGGGGGATCTGTATCCCCATCACTCCTCCGGCAAGGAGGGAGAGACCCAGAGACCCCTGGAAACCCCCGGTAGCTAACCTGCCCCATACAACACTAACAAGACGGAAGGCAAAGGCCTATCCCTGAGGCTGACCTCTGACCTCCACCCACTATGGCAGCCATGGGGGAATGGGGGCCTATAGGCACTGATAGGCACAACCCTCTACCCCCATTTTCTCCCCTTCGCTCTCAAATCCCACTGAACTCTAAGAAGTCCAGAAGAAAACCAACTTGTTCAACTTAATTCTCCAGATTCACTGGACTCTAATGCCCTTTTCAACAGTGCTCATTTCGACCACTGAAAGAAAATAGATGGATTCTTTTTGGCAGAGAGCTAGATTTTGTCAAAATTGATATGCAAAAATAAATTGTAAATGTAAAGAAACTTTACACAGAGTAATATTCATAAAAATCCTTTAACAAACTAACAGATTTAAACAAGAGTTTTTAGAATACATATTTTTTGTGATTAGTTTGCTGTGACCTTGTAGGAGCTCTCATTTCTTACATTATATAGTAAAAGCAATAGCTCGGGAACATTTAAAAGGATGTACTATATTCTAACTAAAATTCACCTGGAAAAGATCTTTTTCCCTGTTGCTACCCTTTTGAACCAAATGCTCTTCCCTTCTCAGCCATCTCTATAAAACAATGGTGAGAAACACAGAGGGAAATAAGTTCTTAAATACAATAATAATAAGTCATGATTTTTGGTACAATTAAGGGCAAGATGGGCGTGGTGACACACGCCTTTGTTCCTAGCACTCAGGGGGCAGAGGCAGGAAGATCTCAAAGTTTGGGGCCAGCCTGGTCTATAAAGTGAGTTCTAGGACAGCCAGAGCTGTTACACAGAGAAACCCTGTCTTGAAAAAACAAAAAAAACCAAAAAACACAAAAACAAAAAATAAGCAAACAACAAACAAACAAAGAGTGAATGACCATAATTAACTTGGATTAATGGAGAATATAGGGAGAATATAAAGACATTTTAGTAACAATTATTTCCAAAAGATTGATATGGTGATGGACAAAGGTATGAAAGCCAGTGATAAAATCAAACCTGTTTCTGTGTAATACATAGGTGTGCACTGAACTTGCAAGATAGTTCCTTGAGAGAATTAGTGCCTACCTCCAACCGTTTCCCAACATCATATTTGATGGTAACAAGCTGCCGTCACCCTCTGCATCACTAAAACAAAACAAAACCCAATGCCCGGTGACATTCATACTTTAGCAATACGAGGGACAAAGCCCACAAGAACTTAGCAATAACAAAACACAATAGGAGGAGGAACATTGGCACTACTCTCTTGTCATGCGAAGTCACCCAGGACACCAGAGGAAGTCACCTAGAAGATCTTTTGACAGAGACAGATCATAGGCCGATACAGAAACAAGTGTGGAAAAAAGTCAGTAGTGTTTTCTTTCTGAATACTCTCTCTTTCATCTTGCTATCTCAATAACAGCAACGAGAAAAAAAATAAGAAATTTATTAAAAGTAAAGCCAACTTTTAATACTTCCAGAATGAGTTTTTCTTCCATAAGCAATGATTAGAACAAATGAGGGCCTGGTCTGTTCAAGAGATATTTATTCAGATGAATATGTCAATCCATCTCCATGAATTTGGAGCATTAAATAGTTCTAATGTAAAAATCTAAGTCTTTATATTTGGAAACAATTCTTACATCAAACAAGAAAAAATAATGGAAGGAAAAACTATGGTGTTTTAAGAAGGAAAAGTAATGGCTTGGTCAGTTATTAAAGCTTGATATAAATTCCTGACACTTAAAATGGCATGGCCACAGAAAAGAATAGGCGCCAGGCGGTGTTGACACACGCCTTTAATCCCAGCACTCGGGAGGCAGAGCCAGGTGGATCTCTGTGAGTTCAAGGCCAACCTGAGCTACCAAGTGAAAGGCGCAAAGCTACACAGAGAAACCCTGTCTCGAAAAACCAAAAAAAAAAAAAAAGAAAGAAAAAGAAAAAGAAAAAGAAAAAAGAAAAAAGAAAAGAATAGGCAAATGGAAAAATTCGCATGCGTGTGTGTGTGTGTGTGTGTGTGTGTGTGTGTGTGTGTGTGTTTAATCGTGCATTGTAGAATGGTATTGTTGCAGAAAATCAGCAAGGTTAAATACAGGAAGTCTTTAAGATCCAATAAATGGAAGTATTTTAAACAGCATTCAAAGCTGTGTAAATACTGCATAAATTTTATTTTCATCACACAAGTTGTGAATCTGCATAAGATTTACTGTGGCACAGTCTCACAGAGATGACTCTTTTCTCGTCTTGTTACCAGGGTATCATTGGAACCATCATTCCACAAAACACCCTTTGCTAAAGGCTAGGGAAACGAATCCTGAGATAGAAAGTTCTGCAGCACCCTCGGTACTGTTGCTGGCCTGCAACTGTGCTTTTCTCAGTCTGAAATAAAAAGCCTTCCCCATATCTCACCCTCACCATCATCACAACGTTCACCTTCCCCTTTGTACTCCTGTCTGGTCACGCTGGAACACCCTGGACAGCACTAACACATCTGTATCTCTCTATCTGTCTATATATCTTGTTGATGCTTTCCTTTGAGATAGGGTTTCACTGTATAGACCAGACTGGACTTGAACTCACAGAGGTGGGCTAGCCTTTGTCACCTGGTGAGGTGAAGTTGGCTGTGGTTTACTCTGCTTCTCTGATCTTTCAGCTTTCACCCCAATGTCTGGCTCCAGGTTTTTTATTAATAAGGCCTTTTAAGATCCTCACTCAAAAGTTCTTAGCTGGGGGCCTGGAGAGGTGGCTCAGTGGTTAAGAGCACTGGCTGTTCTTCCAGAGGACCTGAGTTCAATTCCCAGCAACCACATGTGACTCACAACCATCTGTAATGAGATCTGGCGCCCTCTTCTGGCATGTAAACAGAACACTATATACATAATAGATAAATCTAAAGGAAGAAAGAAGGAAAGAAGGAAAGAAGGAAAGAAGGAAAGAGAGAAAGAGAGAAAGTTAGTTAGTTAGTTAGTTAGTTAGTTAGTTAGTTAGTTCTTAGCTGAACGGCTGCTGCCACTAGCTCACCTCCAGGAAATCCTCAGTCTAAAGAGTGAGTTCCTGTTTCCTCACACCTTATACACCTTTCTCTGCCCTGCCATCACTTCCTGGGATTAAAGGCATGTGTGCTTCCCAAGCAAAGGCATGAGATCTCAAGTGCTGGGATTAAAGGTGTGTGTCACCACTGCCTGGCTCTGTTCCCAGTGTGGCCTTGAACTAACAGAGATCCACATGGATCTCTGTCTCCCTAGTAATTGGATTAAGGGTGTGTGCCACCACTGTCTGGCCTCTACGTCTATCTAGTGGCTCTGTCCTCTAATCCCCAGATAAATTTTATTGGGGTATACAATATATTGGAGTACACAATATATCACCACAACTGTTTAGATGTTAAGGATTATATAACAGCTTTGAATACAGTAGTCCAAGATTTTTTGCAAAGAAAGGATGCTATTCTGACTAACTTCAAACTCACGATCCTCCTGACTCAGCTTCCTGAATGCTGGGATTACACCAGCATTCTACTAACCCCTCCCAATAAATGGTATTGATTTATGTACATACGTTAGTGGAGTTCAAAAGCAGGACCTGAAAAGAGCAATTGTTTATTATACATAGGAATGAGTACTCAGTAGAAAGCTCTGAGTTTGAGGATCTCCTGGTTATGGGCCCATGCCTAAAACCCCCTAGAAACCATAAATTAGCATGAGGCCTGGCTAGAATCTAAATTAGATTACCCATTTGCTGCTGTGATTTAGTGTGGACCATAAAACAACACCAAAGATGCACGATGCCTATTTTCTATTCAGTGAGGCAGAAGTGAAAATGTCCTTTGAGCCTCTTTCTGGAAAACTTGATTGTCATCATTGTGCTCGGTGTTGACAGTTTATACGTTCTTGTTCTGTTTCCAAAAGCTTTCCTTCTTCTATCATCCATCTCAACCCCGTGACAACATCTTCATAGCTTAGTTACATGTCCTGTTTCTTTGTCCCCGCCCCCAATGCCCCCAATTCAGATACTGAGCTGCAGAGGCATCCTCTCCCTGTCCCCTGGGCTGCTCAGCCACACCTCTTTGACCGAGCACAGCTCTGGACTGAATGCAGCTCAGTAGTGCATTGGCTTGGGAAATTCCTGCATGGCGTGTGGATTTAAAGCCCACACCATGCACAGGAGCCAACTGCCTGCGCAGCTATTCGATTACCGTGTTCAGTAAGTGTCAAACAGCTGACTAAATGGTTCTCATTAGCATGACTCGACCTTTCTGTCTTGTGCAGAGCCTTCCTCTGTCTTCAAAGGATGCACTGGTCAGCAGCTCAACCAACCAGACACCTGCATTGTGCACATTTTAAAAATGGTGTCCAGCTCCTAGAACTCTGTTCCCTCTGCAAACCTCCAGCAACCTCAGTAACATGAGGGTGGGGTCTCACCCCTCAAGCAGAGCTCGTGTACATGCATTCAAGGACTTAAGTAATGAGGAGAGACATTATTTCTCCTCTGGGGGAATTCCATAAGAAGAGCGAATCTATAATGTGATTTTTCTGAAACTATATTTAACCAACTTTTAATATTCCAAACTTAGAAATAGGATAACTTTTTGTTCTTAATGGTTCTTTTTCATAGAATACCATACATTACAAAAGTCTGCACTGTAATATCCATGCATGTAGCAAATGGTGCTGTCCCTTAGGCATAGAGGTATTCATGCATTTGCATTGCAAACAAAATGCAGAGATGCAGACATCTCCTAAAACAGACATATATTCAATCCAGTGGCCGGTTCAGTAAGAGTAACAACAGCGTAGGTATTTTACGTGGGAGTATCAGCTTTAGTCAAGACATGAAAACCCTGTGAAATGAATGAGAGCGGGTGAAAAGCAGCATTTTACTTGACTTGTTGTTTGGGATGTGTCTCAGGACAGAGCGTTTAGAAGATTTGCCACATGTTTCTGACTCCCCGTGACAGGAGGTGTGCACAAGATTGGCATGGCCCTGAAATCTGCTTGCAGAAGTAGAAGCCGGGGCAGGAGCAGAAGTGGAGGCATTGTGACGTCATAAACATCCCAACCGCCTCTCAGCCCCCAGCGCACGTTCACCCTCCTTGGGTGATGCGGGCAGAAAAGATAGTATCCATCCTGAATCCCATCTGTCAGCTCCTAGAAAACGCATGCTCCTTTAAGATCAGGAGGGACAGAAAGGTAAGCCGGGGGCGCAGTCGCAAGGAGTCTGAGGCAGCGGCCTGATGACGCCCCGTGTTTAACAGAGCCAGTTAACGGTGGGAAAAACTGAAGTTGTTAACAAAACCAATAAATTATAAAGCACTGAAGGTAGTCTTCGGTTAAATGTCTGTACTCCGTATTATGTTGTATAATCTTTCTGTTTGATGTATTCTTATAATTTTTTTACATAGCAGATTTCTGAAAGAAATCAACCCAAAGAAAATGTGCTCCTAAAATTACTGCTGTCCCAGTACTTTTGGAAAAACAGAAAAGCCTACTAAATGTAAATAAACTAATATCTGAGGAAAATGCTGATGTTCCTTCCATTTCTATTTAGAAAGAGAAATTACCTTGTCTTCTTCTGCAGAAGGAATGTGGCATTTAGCTTAGATTTTATTTTTTTAAAGTATTTTTTTAAAGATTTATTTATTTATTATGTATACAGAGTTCTGCCTACATGCATACTTGCAGGCCAGAAGAAGGCACCAGATCTCATTACAAATGGTTGTGAGCCACCATGTGGGTGCTGGGAATTGAACTCAGGACCTCTGGAAGAGCAGCCAGTGCTCTTAACCGCTGAGCCATCACTCCAGCCCTAGCTTAGATTTTAAAATAGCTTATTTTAAACAGCACTCCAGACAAAAACTGGACTAGAGATATTTTTTAAATAGCACTTATAGATTTTATAAAAGATAAAAACTTCACTGGAAAAATTAAGTATGGTAATGATAGGAGCCATAAGCCTAAGCGACCCTTGACACACATGCTGCCATATTTGGGTTTCTCTCCTCTTTTCTTAGATCTAGGCCTTGCTTAAGTCTCCATAGCACCAGAACCTCTTCCCACAGATACCAGAACCTCTTCTCAGGTATCAGGTGAATGAGCTGCAGTTAAGCAATTAGGCAGCTTGACAAGGGTAGGTAGATAACCTCCAGAGCAACATTTCCTGCTGGCCGAACAGCCCATAATTAAGTCCCTTCCTGCTTGCAACCCCCATTACTAAGTCCCTTCCTGCTTGCAACCCCCATAGTTAAGTCCCTTCCTGCTCTCAACCCCCTTTGCCTACCTATATATGCCTTGAGAGTAAAATAAAATTTTGGAGCTTGATCAGACATCCTGTCTTGCTCTCATTCTTTGTGTCTCTTGTCCCTCTCATTCACCGGCCCTCCCTTTAGGTCCCTGTTGAAGACCCCGCTGGCCGGGGCATGGTAATGCTCATGTTTGCATGAAAATTAAATCAACAGCTCTCCTTCAACTGCTTATGACTTAAATATGTCCATGATGCTCTAAAACAAGGAAATTATAGTGCATCTGCCTAATGCCTACATATTGATTTTTTCATCTTTTATTGTTTTTTTAAAAAATATTTTAGGGTGATCAGAATAAATATATTTGACAAGTTGAAAACATCAGTGAAGGCCTTGACATTATATACATGAAGAAGAAAGTGTGTGCAGAGGCTTCTGGGTAAAATGATGACATGCACATACATCCCAGTACCAAGGAGAGTAAACAATAAAAAAGGTTAAATCCTTATTTGAAGCCAAGTTTTGTAAATTATTTTCCTAATTTTATATAAAGGAATGAAAAGGCCTTCCAACTTATTCTTATTCTTATTCTACTCTAACTTCCCATTGATACGCATCTAAAACTGAAGGGAAAGGTAGCTGCCAAACTATCTATAATCCAAACACCTGGCTGCATTGTGATTGAGGCCATGATGATTATAGAATGAGAAACTGGAATTTTGCATGTTTTACTATGAATTATGAATGCTTTGTGATGGATTTGCAGTTGTCAAAAGTTTTTCAGATACTAGTGCCTTTTTGAAAAGGGCCACAGCCATTGTGTGTAATGCACTCTGTCTCCTCATGGGAGACGGCTATGGGATGCAGTGATTATTCCCTCAAATATGTGAAGCACTGGTTTCATACCTTGTAAGATGTCTGTGAACCCACTTGAGTCATATGAGTTAATAAATTATAAGAGCAAAAATGAAAAACATTAACATTAAAAGCTCACCAATCACAAATCTGTGAACGTCTTTGAAGCCATTCTTCATCTATGCTAACTACATTTCAGAACCCTTGTCCTTTCTTGAAAAATCCAGCCCTAAATTCATTAGGTGGAATAGAATAATGCTGGCATCTGGAGCATCTGAATTGAAGAAGAATTTCAGTGACCTAGCAGCAAGCAGGTTGGAGATGACCCACAGCAGGTGTCAGGTCTCAGAATCTTAGCATGCTGGGAAAATTATCTTGTGAAAGGAGTGGGTGGCCTGGGTCAGATGGCCAAGGCTGACCAAAGCTTTAAGAATACCCATGCAGAGAGGAAGGGGAGTGGGATTGGGGTCACAACTGAGCCCGATGAGGAGAAAACCCATGTGGAGGGCTGGGAATTTGGGGCCATGTCAGGATAAGAAAAGCATCCCAGAAGAGGGCGCTAATGAAATCAGCACTTGAGCAGGAAGAGGAGGGTGCCCTTGTTTGTGAGTGGTCTACCATGGGTGCTGGGGGACTAAGTAGGGTGGAGAATAGAATAGCAAAATGTTAAGGCATGCCAGAGCCTTAATGGGATGAGGTGGCCCCACAGAGTGATGATGGGAGGTGTCAGGACCCAAGTGCAGTGAGGAGAGGGACAAGGAGGAAAGTAGATGGAGAGGGAAGAAGATGAAGATGAGGAGGAGGCAGAAAGAACTTAGAACAATGAGAGGACAGGAGGAGATGGGACAGAGAGGAGCTAAGCATGAGAACAGAAGCTGTGTAGGTAGAATTTTGTCACAGAGGAATAAAGTGAATGGACTGAAGAGCTCTGTGTACTTAAATTCTTTTCCTTCTGATTATTCTTGCCATTAGTAGCATCTCTTCTTGAAACCCTGGGAAGAATACTAGAGGGTGTACCCCAGTAGTCCTGAATCAGAACAGGACTGGTCAATTAAGTAAACATAGAAATAATAAGAAAGGTTTCTCACTTTTGGACAAGAGAGTTACAAATCCAGAAAGGAGGAAACATCTACAAACTCGTTGTTTGATTGAACTTGTAACTATCCATGTGAACTTTTAAACTACCTATCCATGATGATGATGATAGACAGACAGATAGATAGATAGATAGATAGATAGATAGATAGATAGATAGGCAGATGATAAATAAATTGAGAGAGGGAGAGGATAGATGGATAGAGAGATAGGTATATATTGATAGGTATGTAGATAGATGATAAGTAGATATGTAGATAGATAGGTGATAGATGGATGATAGGTTGATCTACCATAGATGATGGTAGATAGATAGATAGATAGATGATAGATATTAGACAGATAGATTCACGACAGACATATAAATAGAAAATGCATTAATTAAAAGTGTAAGCATATGGCTATGGGGTTGATTCAGATGTCTATCATCTGTCATCTATCATCTATCTATCTATCTATCTATCTATCTATCTATCTATCTATCTATCTATCTACATGTGTTTCATAGCTTTCTGAACTGAGAGAGGATGGGAACAGGTATGTTCAAATGGCAATGAGCATATCTACCACACGATTTTTAATTTTAACACTAATTTATCCAAACCCCACAATGTGAAAAGAGGGGGAGATACTAATTCAGAGCTGGGGACTGGGAAAACACTTTGCAGTCTGTCTTGTGCTGGGAAGCAATAAAGTGATCAAATGCTGTTGGATACATGTCAGAAGGACAGAAGTCAGCTTGAGTGGGCTTCTTCTTGCTAAATTTGGGGTGATGTGAGCAGATGAATAATGACAATAATAGGTTATATTACATTGGAAAAAATGAGAAATCTATTTAGGACCAAGCACATGAGTAATTGAAAATGGGAAGAGGATCCAGAGATGTATTTGGCTTCAACATATCTGCTCACAAAACAATCATTAGTTTCTGAGACAGAAAGACACTTGACAATAGGGAGACAGGGAAGTCTGGTAGACACCACTTGAACACAGAGCATTGGAAATGGGGCAATAAAGGCGACTGGCCACCTGATGGACTTTAGTGAGAATGTGTCACCACCTCTGCAATATTCTTCCCAAAATACACAATCTGATTCTAAGAAAGAGGAGACAGAGCCAAACCAGTTGAGGAGCACACCACAAAGCAATTGCTCTGTGGGTCTCTCAAGCATCAAGGATAAAACTCAAGGTCATACTGAGGATGTGTCTAAGGATGAAAGAAACTAAGAATTGTACCAATTATGTGTGTGAAGTTTGAATTGGTGCTTGTCACAGAGCACTATATTGGGAAAATGTACACACCTTTCTTAGTGTCCTGATATGATGGATATATTGGAGTTATACAAAAACACATTCTTGTTTGTAGAAAATACTAAGAAATCCAGGGGCTATGAAGAACCAGTTATGCAACTTACTCTCAAAGAGTAAAGAAACAGAAAACATTTTATTTATCAGCTATCCAACTAGTTCATGTTTGTGATCATTAAAATGTGTAGAGGAGCTGAACTTGGTAAACCTCGCACTTTTGAGGTGGAGGCAAGGGGATCAGTGGTTCAAAGTATCTCGGCTACACCATGGGCTTGAGTCCAGCCTGGGCTACAGGAGACCCGGTGGCAAAACAAATGGATCAGGATCACAAAACACTGCAGGGAGACCAAAGTTTTCCCAGCCTCGAAAGGTGTGCCAGCTCCTGGACTCTGAGCATTTGTGATGCAGGGGAGGATGGTGCATCAGCTCTTCCTGCAGCAGGGGAAGATGGTGCATCAGCTCCTCCTGCAGCAGGGGAGGATGGTGCATTAGCTCCTCCTGCAGCAGGAGGGAGGAATGGTGCATCAGCTCCTCCTGCAGCAGGGAGGATGGTGCATCAGCTCCTTCTGCAGCAGGGGAGGATGGTGCATCAGCTCCTTCTGCAGCAGAGGAGGATGGTGCATCAGCTCCTCCTGCAGCAGGGAGGATGGTGCATCAGCTCCTCCTGCAGCAGGGAGGATGGTGCATCAGCTCCTTCTGCAGCAGGGGAGGATGGTGCATCAGCTCCTTCTGCAGCAGAGGAGGATGGTGCATCAGCTCCTCCTGCAGCAGAGGAGGATGGTGCATCAGCTCCTCCTGCAGCAGGGGAGGATGATGCATCAGCTCCTCCTGCAGCAGGGGAGGATGGTGCATCAGCTCCTTCAGCAGCAGGGGAGGATGGTGCATCAGCTCCTTCTGCAGCAGAGGAGGATGGTGCATCAGCTCCTCCTGCAGCAGAGGAGGATGGTGCATCAGCTCCTCCTGCAGCAGGGGAGGATGATGCATCAGCTCGTGAGCTCTGTGCTCTTCTGCAACAGGAAGTGCAAACTCCCATTAACAGAACCTTCTCTGCGGGACTGACAGGCCTTTCTGGCTTTCCTCAGAATGGAAAAATAAGCTCAGTGCGTCCTCCTTGGCCTCTCCAAAGCCTCAGTCACCCTTCCTGACAGCAATCTCAGGCCACCAGACTGTTCTTCTCCTTGTTTTAACATCACCCACTCATGTAATTGTGCTCTTGTTTACTAAAGACTTTAGCAGCTCTTTCTTCACTCTCCATACCCAAGTTCTCCCTTTCTCTGTGTGTCTGCGTGATTTCCACCATTGTACATGATATCAAACCAGCAGGCATGTTTTGGGGACTTTTCCATCACTTTTGTTAACGAGACTGTCATCTCTCCTAGGGCAGAGAGCGGTTGTACCTTAATATCTTTGTCTTCTCTTATTGCTGAGTTAACTCACTCATTCACTCACTCTTCACTCACTCACTCACTCTTCATTCACTCACTCACTCACTCACTTGCTCACTCTTCACTTGCTCACTCTTCACTCACTCACTCTTCACTCACTCACTCACTCTTCACTCACTCACTCTTCACTCACTCTTCACTCACTCACTCTTCACTCATTCACTCTTCACTCTCTTCGCTCACTCAGTCTTCACTCTTCACTCACTCACTCACTCACTCACTCTTCGCTCACTCATACCATGTGCATACATTTGTTGAATGAGTAAGTCATTAAATCATTTTCAAGGTAACACTATATCATATTGTCAGAAGAATCTTAAAATTTTACTTTTTAATAAACTTCAACCTGTGTGTGGGTTGTGCTAGTGCTCACATTTTTCTAAAATCAGTTGTCAAGATTTATGCCTATAAGTTACAGATACAGTTCCCAGCACAAAATGTTATCCAGTAATTCTTACTGAATAAGTAAATGAAGACACAAATGGTCTCTGTCTTAGTTTCTTTCCCTGTTTCTGGGAGAGATAACCTGACTAAAGCAACTTACTGGAAAAGGGTTTATTTTGGTACCCTCTGTGACATGGGGAAGTCAAGGCAGCAGGAGCCTCAAGCAGCTGGTGCACCCATGGTCAGGAAGGAGACAGAGAGGAAGGAGGGGGAGAGGGAGATGCAGAGAGAAGCTTGTCATTGGTTAGCTTTCTCTTTTCAGTACAGTCCAGGACCCAAGCCTAGGGAACAGGATTGCCCATTTTTACTGTGGGTCTTTTTACTTTAATGAACCTAATAAATATAATCCCTAACAGGTGTGCCTGGAGGCTTGTTTCCTGGGTAATTCCAGATCCTGTAAAGTCAACAGTTAACAATAACCATTACACACTTGCAGGTCTGTAATTTTTCTTTGCATGATATTCTTTATCAGGAAAGGCAATTCTTGTGCTTATTTTGTGCTTTTTCTTGTGGAGAATACCTGGTTGTATATCACTATTATGACAATGTTTTTACACCTTCATCTTTCTTGGTCAGGAGTGGGCCAGCGTTTTGTTAAGAAGCTCTCTCTGCTAAGTGGTGGTGGCACACACCATTAATCCCAGCACTTGGGAGGCAGAAGCTCGTGGATCTCTGTGAGTTTGAGATCAGCCTGATCTACAGAGCTAGTCTAGAACAACCAGGCTACACAGAGATTCCCTGTCTTGGAAAATCAGAGAGAGAGAGAGAGATTCTGATGAGCAGTAATTCATCAGACTCCTTTGGCTGACACTGTGGAAACATGGTCTCAGAAGAGCACTGCCTCTCTAAGCCTATTATTTATAAAACTGGGACCAGTTGACCTTCTTGGTTTTTATTTATCAATAAGTTTTCCATTATCTCCTTTCTCTTGGAAGTGATCTTGCACACTCTTCCCCTTATCTTGTAGAACACATGTTGAGCTGCTTGCCCCCCAGGATCTCCCCCAGTTTTCTTCCCACCGCCTTGACTGGTTATGGAGGGAAACTGGAAGACTTAGACAAGCCCAGCTCCCAGGGCTGCTGAGCAAGGCAGTTCACAGCCCTGGGGACTTCTCCTCCCCAGGGCTCCAACCTCGCATTCCATTCTGGTCATGGTTTCCCTGTTAATCCTGGCTCCAGATGAAACCCAGCTTAGAAGCCAAGGATTCATTGAGTGCTGCTCAAATGACTTGTTTTGGCTCTGATTTTTGATAGCACATATAATTTTCAGTCTATGTGCATGAGTTATTTGAATTGGCTGTTTACTGAGAAGTGAGGGTCCCATGTTACTTAATGGTATTTGAAACTTTATAAACTGATAACAATCTAACAGAGACCTCCCAGTGGTGTACTTTTAAGTCACTGTGCAAAAATTATGCATTTTCTGCATAAGGAAATTCCTTCTCAAGGACCACTTTGAAGAGATTGTCCCAAATATGACAAAGATAGAAGTAACTGCCTGGAGAAGTTCATTTCCCCACAAGAAAAGGCAACTACTCTGCATATGTAAATAACTGTGTCTTCTTTGGTTTAGTTTCTAAAGGCTCATGGTGCATCCCCAGACCTCTCTCAGGATGTCCAATGCCCACTAGACCTTACCCACATGAGCCCAATACCATCCTCTGAAGCCTAACCCATCAGAAACTAAAATAAATGCCTGACTTTCAGCTGTTGACTCGCTTATGTCTTCATTTATGTATATTTGTTTCATTCCTCATGGGTAAGTGATATTATAGGTGCTGGCACACCAGCAAACTAGATATGAGCCTTGCTCATGACCAGTGAATGGAGTCAGATGACAGGACATTAACAGAAAAGGTACCAGCTAGAGAGAGTCCTGGAGATGATCTCAAAAGGAGATTAAGTAAAGAAAAGCTGAAGAGTCAGGGAAATGGTGTTAGATCCAATCTTGGAGAAGGCAGCCTTAGGAGAGGGCCAGCTGCCAGCTGAAGATCGGTGAGAGCCTGTTGGGTACACATGTCTGGAAAGCATGGTTCCCAATGGCTCTTAGATGTAGTTAAACTTCCTGTTTTTTCAAGAAAGTGAGAAAAGAATAGGAACTGGGTAGGAAAGGAGGAGATGGTTAGGGAGAGGCCTTATAGAGTAGGGTAAAAAACTTGTGTTTAGTTTAAATGTTTGAAGAGAATAGAGACAAAAGAAAGGAAGATAGACAAGAGCTCACTGCCCCACATGAGGAATGGGTCCGTTGTGTGAACAGACTGTGATGGACACTGTATGATGCCTGTGTTCCCAGTAAGGATCCACTTGGAAATGTGTACAGCACAAGAGAAGACAGAGGAATGTGGGTCATGATGAGATATAGTTGGGAACCACTGGACAATGTCTTCACAGACTTTGAAAAGTAAGGGTATGGTGGGAGAGAGTTGTGAGGAGCACTCAGGAGCTTCTCAACAATCCCACTATCGTCTACTGTCCATCCCTCAAAACCACAGTCCTCTTCGGACCACAGATGGGAAGCAATGGTTTTAAAAATCCCTCCTTTTTAATATCCTTGTTGGTTCTGGGCTTTGAAAAGCTGGGAAGCATTCCACCCAGAACTAAACACCCTCTGGTGCTGCGGGAAGTCGCCTCGGGAAGCTTTCAAAAAGAAGGACCAGGGAGTCCGTGTTTTATGGTCACACTGGACTGGAGAGGTTGTCACCACCTTTTTTCATTGATACTCAGTTTTAGGAAAGCTTTTCCATTAATATAGAAATTGCTATTATAAACAATTAGTGAGACTTTTTCTGATAATTTATAGAAAGCACCCACCATTTCATCTAAAAACAGATTAAGCTTAATCTATGTCCTCAGATTTTCTTTGTTTTTCTCTTTCTTTTTTTTTTTTGGATGAGGGAGAGAAGTGTGATTAACATTTGTTTAGGCCTTCGCCACTGCCATGGTTACAGGACAGTGGTCAAATGTGTGCTCTCCAGCATTTGGGTCTTTTTTTCTTTTTTAAAGATATTTAAGGAAAAGGCAGAGGCTGGGAGAGCAGTGGGGGTGGAGGAATCCAAACTCTGTGAAATGCTTAACCTTTTAACATAGTTCAACAAAGTTTAGATTTCTGGCAAAACGCCTAGACTTTCTAAAGCTGCTCCTGGCTGAAAAGCCTGTCCAGGCCCAGGCACTTCAATCATTCTGTCCTAAAAGTTGTAACAATGTGAAGAAGAAGAAAAGGAAAACAAAACAAACTCACCCTGATAGCTTCAGCTAGGCTCACAGCACAGGGTGAGGCATTTGCAGAGTGCTAAGTATCTCCAGGGCCTTGGAGGTGTAGCTGCGCCTCTGCAGAGAACCAACTAAACCTACAGGGAAATGAGCCTGGCATGGAAGGTGAAGGAGAGTCTATGTGCACATGTCAAACCCACCCTGTCACACATTAGGAAGAATTCCATTTCACAGAAGCGTGCTCACGACTGCCGTCGTAGTGAGCAGCAGAGGACACAGATTAGGTGGGCGTGTCCTGGGCATTTAGTCTGGAGAGAATCGTGTCACCCAGAAATGTGTATCTGGGTTTCAGGCGCTGACAACATCCTCTAGCCACAGGACATGGGGAATTTGTAGGTAGCTCAGGGTGACCACATACACCCTTCACCACTGCCTGCTGTTGGTGGATGTGTCAACAGGAAGTTGTTAGAATTCCTCGAGTGTCTGAGGTTTGTCAGGTATCAGAATCAGTTGTAAATAAGAAAATGCAAGATGATCATTTTGAAATAATTACGGATGTATGGGAACCATGATTTCCATATGAGGTCCTGGTTTTGAAGGAGGGACAGTAGACGACAGAGGGATTCTTGGGAAGCTCTTGAGTGCTGCTCAGAGCTCTCTCCCACCACACTCCTACTTTTCAAAGTCTGTGATGGTTTGATGTGAGCACCATCAGAGCTCTGAAGAGGGAGCAGATTGTCTGACTAAATCTCCTTTAGTGGATACATTCCTAGGGGATGCTTACTGGGAACACTGGAATAATACAGTGTTAGTATTGTTTGTCTACAAAGGGACACATGCCCTTATGTAGATTCAAAAACAAAAGGGAAGACATTAGATAAATAGAAAAATGGACACACCAAGAAACTGAAGTCAGCGGTAAATGGGGTAGAAAAGTGAATCCATTCATCTACAGAAAAGTATAAACACTGCAATTCTGAACAATAAAAAGGCTGAAGACAGGCTGTGCCAGTGTGTGCAAGCATGTGTGTATCTGTGTATGCATGCATGTTTGTGTGTGCAAGCATGTGTGTGTCTGTGTGTGCATGCAAGTGTGTGCATGTGCCTGTGCCTGCTTGGATGTCTGGGTGTGCGTTTGTAACTGTGTCTGTCCCTTCACAGCTGACCTTGAACAGACACGCTGGAAGTACAGCCCTGCTTGTCATCCAGGCCAGCCTGGCAAGGGGAAAAGGGGTTCTGAGGTGCTCCTTTGTCACTAGCCGACTTTGCCACTCTTATTAGATCTCTCGATCCCACCCAGGACTCAGGACATAAAGCATTCTAAGTCATATGCTTATCAGAGTGGGAGGCCACTGTGATAACTGCGGTGCGTTTCCCCTCTCTGGGCTCTTGGTGGGGAGGCGTGGGCACAGTGCTCGTCACTATATTCCTTGCTAGGTAGAATGTATTAAGAAGAAAGTCTTCATGAAAGCCACACCAATGGCTGCAGGCTTTTAAATCTGAAAATTACCAAAACAAACAAAAACATTTGCTAGAAAATTATTCCTCCTAAAAGGTGCCAATGATTGGGCCTCTAGCTCAAATGATAAAATCTCCACGGAAGGTGTGCTAACAGTAGCGAAGAAGCTCAAAGAGTGTGCCTTTTCATTATAGAAATAGTATAAGCTGTATTTAAAAAAATAGAGACACTGCTCTAAATCCAGTAATCCTAAACTTTACTGTGAAATGTCTTCAAGTTCTGGAAATGTGACTTTTCTTCCAACACATGACCTGACTTGTAGCACTGTACAAAGTCTGCCATTTCCACCTTGCAGTATAAGCCAGCTCTAAGCCATGCCATTACCCATTTATATGCTCATTATGAACTATCAGATTGTTTCCATTTCCTCCATCATTGAATCCACACTACAATTCCTCATGGGGTAATAGTGATTTTCCACAAGATGCAAAATTACTCAGTTATATATCTTACCCTTAACAAATTGATTGATTAGGAGTTTATGAGTGAGCACAATGCTGGGGAGTAGCCCTAACATCAGAAGTGTTTGGGTATAAGTACATAGGTTCATCCATGTGGAGTTTGAAAGACCAGCTGTTTACAAAAGATGGCTACCAAGAGAGCCACGCTTTTCAAGTTTATAGGTGTATGTCTATGGTCTGAGTGTGGTCAGGAGACCCACAGTGGAGCAAATACAGGTTCTAAGATAGGGATGGGGTTGATAAAAGAATACCTCTGATATGAAAGTGGGAAGGGGTACTGGCGGCTGAAGTCTATGAGCAGGGAGAGAGAGAAGAGGGATGGATATGGAGGAGGGCTAACAGAAACAGAATATATATGAAATGCTGTTAGGAAACTTGTTATTTTGTACGCTAACTAAAACATAAAACAATGTACAGTAGGTCGGATTATGGACATGCTCATGGGAGCAAGGCCATGGGCTGTAGAAAGGAGGCAGCCTTCTGCAGGGTAAGGGGTGTCTCAGGAGAAATGGAACTTTTCACTGTTGACTCTTTGAATTTAGATCTCTGGTCTCCAGAACAGAAGGAAAACAGTGTCTGTTGTTCAAGGGGGAAAAAAATACTAACCCTAACCCTAACCAGGTACTGCGCAGTTGAGATGGAAGAGATTGGAACAGGAACCACCATCCAGCCTGTGTGTGACATAGATGTCCAGGCATGGGGACAAGTTGGCTGGAGTATCCAGGCTGAGGCAGAAAGGTCAAGAAATCACTGGGGATTGAGGAGTAGTTAAATTTGTTCCTGGTTTGCATAGTGGTGTTTATTTTAACCTCAATTTCCTGGATTTCCAGTCTTATGGGCTGAGTACATATTCTCCAAGCCTCATGTCCACACTCCATCAAGTAGGACATGTCTGACAGTGAATAATGACTCCTTTTTCTAGTGTGAGCTGTTTTTTTTTTTTTTCATATTAAGACCCTTCTCCTATCCCCTTGGCACACACCCTCTAAAAAACAAACAAACAAACAAACAAACAAACAAAACTTAGATGGAAGAGGAAATCCAAAGCCAATTTGTATTTGCCTCCTCAGCCTTGCTAGCATATGATGACTTGCCTTGTGCAGGAACTATTTAACATTGAAAGAGCTCTACATTTTGTTGAGAATGAAAGTGAGGTGTGGTGGTGGCGGGGGGCACTTTATCACAAAGTATCGGGGCTGCAGTGGCTGCTGCACACATCACTCATTACCAGCCCGGGCCCGGGACCTTTTATTTCAAAACTGTATTTTCCTGTGCAATGGAAGCCCTGTCCAGAAGACTAAATGCAAACCATGCCCATCAGTATCTGCCTCATTAGGCTAACGCTCCTCAGTTTCTGGGCACCAGGAAGCTGGTTTCATCTATCTACCCACTTACGGGGGGGGGGGGGGGGGGACGGACGACGACACGGGACACTGAGAGCTAGCATGGTGGAGCTCCTGCCTCCTTTTCTGTTACGAGACTGTTTAGGATTAGACAGTGTATTGTCTAACCACACCTTTAAATCAGGAGTGGGTGCACTGGGCTGAACCACACTCTTCGTGTCTTTACTCCCGAATCTCCTTTTTTCTGGGAAAAGGAAGAAACCATCAGTGTTTCCAGGCCTGGGAATCAGCAGACAATTCCAATGGCCTTACGGAGCAGTGCGTCACCTCCTGCACTCCCAGGTCTCCTGGCCCTGAGCTGGGCTTTTCCCGAAACAGTCCCAAGAGTGCTGGGAGGCTTGTGGCAGCACGTCTTGTTTTCTGTCTACAAGGTCAGCAAGACTATGGCAAAGAGCATCCAGCAACATCAGAGCCCAGAGCAGCCATTCTTCTTAAGAAAATGCCCTAGGCCTCTCTAACAACCAGACTATGTTCTGAATAGCTGCTCGCTCCAAGTTCCAGTCTCTGAATCCCCGCTAGTGATTTTGTTTGATTATAGACAGCTATAAGAAAAATGCCTGAAATAAGCCAATGAAAGCCTTTTCTGGTTTAATATTTCCAGTGGCTGCATTTGCACCCCTTTACTTCATGGGTAAATAAGTTAAGTTCATATAACCAGTTTTCCTGATCATGGTAGTTCTGGGTTAAAAGTAGCTATGAGACAAATGCTGATGCTTTGAACACAGCAGCCAACTTGCATAGACTATAACCTATGCTAGGTATATCTTGTATGGACTGGGGGTTGATGAATGAAGCATCCGATGAGACACACATGGATTTACTCCTCTGTGTGGTATGAATAATGTTTGATGTTTGAAAAAGTTTTGAAGAAATTTCACTAATCTAGAAAAGTCAGAAGTTTGTTCAAAGTCTCATGGATTCCTCCTAAGAAAACCCTAGTCCTGAGCTTTGTAGAGAGAGCAGCCATTCCTTTGCTGGCTGTCTCCCTCTACCGTGTGGAATTCTGGGTCTCAGTTGGTGGTTCTGCAGGTTCTTCAACATTCCTTTGTGTCTGTGCTTTTGTTAAAAGAAAGAAGACAGCGTTAGAGGCATCTGTTTCTAATGCAGAACTTCCTCATATCCATGAGCTGATTGGCCCTGTGGATATTTGAGCTTGCCCCAGGTGGTGAGAGAACAGACAACATTGTATTCCATAAATTGGGTGATGCTCACCTTTTTTCAGATTTTAGCATCTGTGACATTGAAAAGCCATTGGTTCTGAGGAGTGGACACAGTCCGTTTATCTAGTCATCATTGTACACATCACTGTTCTATGTTAACGTAGGAAAAGTGTGAGTTGAGAGTAGTTACTATTTCCAGTTTCTCAGGGAGATCCCCTTATTACTTAGCTTTCACACGCACACCAGTGTGAGATGCAGAAGCGCGGGACGAAGCAACTGGCCCCAGTTTCCATACTAGTGAAGCAAATGCTCCCTGTCAGAAACCTCCGTGATTCCTTCTCTCCTCAGAAAGAGACATCACATGCTTTTGGGAACCTAAGCAGAAGAAAACCTTGCAGTTCCATGGAGCTTTATACATCTTGTTATGGAGATAAGTGAAAAGAATTTTTATTAAAGGCCAAGAAGTACAGCTACAGACGAGAGAAAATGCCAAATTATTTGGAATAAATAAAAAGAAATTTCCGGACAGCGAAGGCTTTCCAGCCCACCCAGGCTCGAGCAGGTGTTCTTTGATGTGAATGGAAGTATGTAACATTCTTTCTCTGGTTGCTTGAAGAGTAAAACAGATGCATCCAGGAAATGCTCAAGAGGAGAAAGAGACACGCTGCCAGATTCAGCTCCAAGCACAGCAAGGAAGAGACAGGGTAGACAGCCGTGGGTAGAAAATTACTGAGAAGACTCAAATAAAGGCAGAGGGTTGTAGTTGCTGAGGATTAGTCTGGGGTGATGTTTGCAAGGAATCTGTCACTGAGCTACACTTCCAGCCCTCAGATAAATTCTGATCAAACCAACTTAAGAGGATTCTTCATAAGACTGAGTTGATCAAATATCAAACATGGGAACATGGGAGCTTCTTTCTAGACTGACAACAAAATTTGTATTGGTTACTTTGGTGCTGCTGTGACAACACACCTCATAGAAACAGCTTAAGAAAATAAGAGTTTATTTAGTTCACAGTTTCAGAGGGTCTCAGTCCACAGCACTTGGCCCCATGCTCTGGGGCAGAACATCATGTGTACAGGAGTGTGGTGGGTGAGAGGTGGCTCACTTGTTGGCGAACAGGAAGTAGAGGAAAGGGAACACCACTAGGCTGGCTCTCTCCATGCTGTTCTATGGGATGATGTCACCCACATCCCCGGAGATTTGGTTGCATTGTTGGCTGGCTCAAAACCTGTAACAATAGCTGCTTCGCTGACATTACACGTCCTCATCCAGGACTGCAGTTTACAAGATCACCTCTAACCAAATATGTGAGCTGAGAGTCGTCTTACAGGTTATTTTACCTAGCAGACAGCCAAAGGCAAGAGACCTCTTCCTTCCCAAGGCTGTCACAGTAGGAGGCAATTGCCTAGCAACATACAGTCCCAATGGCAGAGCTGTGGCTCAATTCTTACAGATTTCTTTATTGAGGTCTCAGGGTGAAGAGGCATCCCAGCTGGTTCTTTACTTATCATTTAATTCTTTTGCCTAGCTTGTGATTCTTAGGACCCTCCTTCTTTAGCTAGTTCTCTTCAGAAACAGCCTCACAGACACACTCAAAGGTGTGAACCACCAGTGCTGTAGGTGGCTCTAGTCTGGTCACATTCATAATGAAAATTAATCATTACAGAATTCTTGCTACAAAGGGGCCATTCAGATTCACCAAAGACGAGAGTCCAATTATGACCTAATCATGAGGAGGGATAAGAGAGCTTGACTAAAATTTGGTTAGGGAGAGTTTTCACTGTGTATTTTAAGGAATAACGGCACATCTCATCATCAGTGATGTCTTGGAGTCAAAATATGCTAAAAACAAAGACAGAAGGGGTAAAACGTTCATTGCCTATGTTGGCAAGGTCTATAGTCCCTTGTACCATCATGACCTGCCTCTTCAAGTGGGTTTCCTAGTTTTTCTAATTCCTGTGTGAAGAAGTGGAGGCAGAGGCCATTAATGACACAACTCTTAGGGAAGAATTCATTTAACTCAAGTAGGAAGTAGTAACATAGCTGTCCCCTGACTTGCTGACTAACACAACAGCCCATGTTGCCTCTAAAACCCCAGAGGAGGACCAACTGAAACCCAGACACAGTGGAACTGTGTCTCCAAAGATTTCCTAGTTACAAAAGGACATTCAATGAAAGCCCTAAAAAAAGTCTTGTCTGCAGCCACAACTTTTGTTCTCCTGCTTATAGGTACCCTAAACCTACTGTTTGGGACAGAGTCACAGCCATCCCTTGTCACATATTAATTACTTATAATAGGAGTCATGGGACAAATGTTTGCTATTAACTGAAGTTTCATGGGACAGTTTTATCATCCGTTTTTCTGGTCCACTCCAATTTAACAATTTGATGTTTTGCCTACAGGCTAGAAAGCTAACTTTATGCCAAAGACATTTCTATTTTAGCTATCATGGCCCCCAAATGAACATTCTGTTTTAAAAAGGAACTGGAAAAAAATACATGCAAGAAGAAAAATTTAATTTCTTTTTGATGTTCTGAAAAACAACTTAAGGTGATCCAGTTAACAAATAGCAATTTGGTTCAGCTGTCTTTCTGGAAAGAGTGATCTGGACTTCAGCAGGAACCTCATTCCGGAGCATGTTTGAGGGTTGCCTTGCTTTATCTCTGCCCAAAGGAGTTGCAAAGTGACCTTGGGTGGTTTGAATTCATTTGGTTACTGTCTGTGTCTCAGCTATAAACTGTGATCTCTGTCTAGCGAGCATGGGAATGGCCTCATCATATCCCTTTTGGTGAAAATCTTTGGCTCCCAGGCCTAATTAGAACATTTTTGTCTTGCTAAAACAAAATAGAAATGACCTTTCTTCAAAACCACCCACAGAACTTTCAGCAGAAGGAAAACTGGAGCTCAAGGTGGATGACTACTTCCTCTAGCCAAGGTCTGCTTTCACATTTCACATGAAGCTGTGTGGTCTGCTTGTCTCTGGCCTACAACTTCCGCCTTACAACTCACTAGCAGCGATGTCTGACTGATGGGGTTTTGAAAGTGCCATTGTCCTGGATTCAAAATTTTGCTCTTGAATAGATTAGAACTGGAAGTTGTCCAAAGCTTAGTTGGGTAAAGCCTCCTCAGTGTAGTTTTAATATTTCACATTCAGGGTGTTTCCAGTGTTCACTGTACAATAAACCTAATTTGGTAGGTGAAGAGTATTTATAGTAAGATTGATACAGAAGGGGACAACTTCCTAAAGACTTGTCGAGTCAACTCTTGGGTTACTTATCTTGTGACCCTGACAAAATTTCTGGAAGAAGGGCTCGCTCTTTCTCGAGGCTTCAGAGACTTCAGTGCACGGTCCTTAGCTCTGGTGGCTCTGGTCTCATGATGAGACAACACATCGTCCAGATGGTAGGATGTTTTGAAGGAAGCTGTTCATTTCCTGACGGGATGCAGAGTGAGTGAATGAGTGAGTGAGTGAGTGAGTGAGTGGATGAGTGCTAGAGACCTGCTTGGAGGGGAGGGGGACAGCTGAACACCATCTGAGGGTGAATCAGGTAGGTTGGCTGCCAACAGCCTTCATTTGAGAGAAGATTACACCTTTTATACTGTATAGTTGCACATAGGAAGAGGTGCGTGTGAGCTGGGGTGTGGCTTGAGATCAAGGAGCTGAGGAAGCTAGCATTGACCTTGACAATAGGCATCTGTCATATGCTAATGAAGGGCCACAAGTTCCTCTGGCCAGAGGTAAGAAGAATGACTGCTTTAGCAAGCAGGAACTTTCCTCAAGCTCCTGAGGGAATGGAGGCCCTTATCCAAATGCCTGACCTTGGGAAACGGACTTCTGGGGAGCAGACACTATACTACAGTTTCAAGTCTCACTATATGGGCCTGTTCCCCTCATAATGCTCCTAAAAGGGAAGGTCCTGATTGTTAGTATTCTGACCCCCGCCTTGGGGACCCACCCAGCGTCCTGACGTCATTTTATGTAAAGTCCCCTTTAAGAAAAAAACTCCTCCCTCTTCTCTCTCTCTCTCTCTCTCTCTCTCTCTCTCTCTCTCTCTCTCTCCTCTCTCTCTCTCTCTCTCCCTTTAATAATAAAAACTTTCCACCTGGATGTCCCTGAACCATGCAGCCCTCTATTGCACCAACATGTCCTGTCTCACCCGCAGCAGGGCACCTTGGTTTAAACCTGCCAAGGCCTCTCGAGTGCTGTATCATAACACTGAAGTCTTACTCTTTTCTTGTTATACTGTACCATTCTGATTTCTCTGTATTTATTAACTGAACTCTTGCCTTAAATGGCCTCAGGCTCTGGATCTGAATTGTAAGCATTTCATCCTTGGGATCAGGTGTGTCTAATAGATCTCTAATATTCCTGTTCTTAGTATAATTAGGAGGACACAATGGAATTCCTGGTTCCACAGTGGTAGGAATTTTTTTCCAAAGAATTATTTTGTTTAGAGAGGCTACCATTGTAAACATTTTTATCCTTTACCAAAGCCCACACAAAAGTTACCAAAGAGAAAGAAAGGCATTAATGTTGATAATCATTAAAAATGAGAGGAAAAAGGTGCTGGAGAAGTGTGGTCTGCAATGTGGAAATTCTGGGACTTCGTCAAGCAACAATGGTCACCATGCGGTCCATGCCACCCCCCCCTTCCTATGTTTTAATTTAGATGTCTGGAAAGCATGTTGAAGAGATCCAGTAGGGCCAATCAGTGGCTGCAGGGTGACTGGAAGAAGGATGAGATGAGCACAAAGGCTAGAGTAATGTCTGAATTGGAAACAACGACCAAATGGTTTTTCCTGTCAGAAAGGAATTTAGAGAATCCATAAATCTTTCCTCTGAAACTGAGAGAGATTGCAATTTAGCATGACTAACTGTAGTAATTCGGCCATGCTTACATAACCAAAATGTCTAGATTATGTAAGGAAAAGCCTGTGAGGAAGAGCGGCCCAGCCCTTGGGTTGCTGAGTCCAGGGTAGAAGGCGGGTATATGAGACTTTAACAGATAGGGTTGGGGGATGCTGGGAGAACCTGGCAGCCAGGTCCAGCTTTGATATGTTAAATAGGCACCTTAACCTTTTGTATGGGTTTGAAGCTTAACATCCCAATCCTTCTGATGATAGATGATCAGGAACAAATGACTACTTCCTGCTGACATTAGGGCGTCCTAGTTGGGGACCCAAAAAGCTGGAATATTGACCAAGTCCAGGGAGAGCAGGTGTTTCACTTGTCCAGGTTCTTTGGGAGACTTCTGGAGCTGGGAAAGTGTAGGCAGCAGTTGGAGTGGCAACAGTCTTTAATTGACTGGAAACCTGCTGGAACAGATGCACAGTGGGGGCAGAACATAAAGTTAAAACAGTTCCCATAATCCTCCAGTGTAGACCACTAGCTGAGCATCAGGTGTTCACCGTATGAGCCCGCAGGAAAGGAAGTTTCATGACAAATCACAACTCTGTAGGATATGTTTACACACACACATGCGTGTACTTTGAATTACACATTTAAGGTTGCTTAACAGATAAACTTGATAGGCATTAAAGTAATAGCAGTTATTATAAATAAACAAAATTTAAAAGAACTTAAAAATCTATGTCAGCCAATGGCTTATAACATTAATAGATTATTTCTTTTTCAATTCTACATATGTATGTTATTCATTTGCTCACTGCTTTTAGCAAATTGGTGGAGCAATCATAGCACACACATAAAAATGACTAAAAAAAGAAAATTTAGGGTTTAATGTACTGAAAACGTTTTTTTACTAATAATATATTATGCAATCATTTATAACCAAATCATTGTTATTTCACTATGTAACCAACATAAAAATTATTGAGATTATGTTAGCATCCCATCACTGTGACAAAACACCTGTGATAATCGACTTCAGGGGAGGAAGGACTTATTTTGACTCCTGACTTTGGAAGTCTGTCTCTGGTCACTTGGCCCCATTGCTCTTGGGACTGTGGTGAGACAGAATATGGTAGCAGATGGTCAGGGCAGGGGAAGCTGCCCATTTCCAGGCTAGAGAGCAGAAGGGCCAGCATACAATCTGCTGTTGAAGGGCACGCCTCCACATGTCCTTCTCTCTCGAACTAGGACCCAGCACTCCACAGAAGCACTACCCGCTAGGGAACAAACCTTCAACACTCAAACTTTTAGGAGACATTTCAACTCCAAACCATAACAGGTGTTTTTTATTTCCAAACCTTGAGCACTGATTTACTGAAATAACTTTTGAAATAATGTAAATTATGAAGGCTTGGCTTGGTAGAACTTTCATTTGCTGCTGGAACAGGGCCTTTTCCTTTCCCAGTAGCATTGGAAGAGACATAGTAAGAAAATGGAAGAAACAAGCGTGGGCTGATGTGGTGCCAGGGGCCATCTCTAGGCATTTCTGTCTATGTGATTTTGGACTCCACCAAGTTCAGTTCTAGAGTAAGACACCACTGAATTACTCTTCAAGGAAGTTCAAGTTTAGACATTAAAGGAAAATGATATTAGATGATGTCAATGATATTAAATCTGGGTTCTTGTCTCAGCTAAGTCCACAGTGTAGTACCGTGAGCCCCGTTAATTAATTGGGAGGGAAAATCGCTTATTTCCTTGGTCCTTTAGAGGAATAAAGGATGAACACATAGTTAGGTATATAAGAAGAGAAAAGAGACCACACCTTCTCTGAGAAGCGGAAGTTCCAACACGACTAGGGATGTGATGAATAGAAAGCAGACTTACTGGAGGCAGAGCAGATTGAGATGAATGTCTGCTCACAGAGTACGATCTAAAGGAAACCCTGGAAAAACTCAAGGCAGCCTAACCCAGCATGGCCCCTGGAGTAGAGCGAACACCTGCCTTCTGACCCGCAGGCCTTCTCAGGAGTGTCCTTTTCCCCAGTCACACTGGTCCTGGGGAGCGCTCTCTCCTCACTGGGGACAGATCCTAAATGCATTGCTTCTGATAAATCTTCAGGCACAACTAAATGCAAGCAGGAACATTGAAATGCGACTCTATTAATAATGCACACATATCGGGAGGAAAATACAGAAAGGCATACAATGAAGTACCCTACGTGAAGGACTAGTTCCTTCCTGGAGCAGTGGTCTAGGAGACACAGGTCCACGGAAGGTGGCAGGGGTCACGCTGCCTACTCCACCAAGGGGTTTCCTCTAATACCTTCACTCTCCTCTAGACTTGTAGAGATGCCAAGCTCAAAGTTGTGGCTTTCACTGCAGACTGCAACTTTCTTAAGAGTACACAGCACATCTGTTTTTCACACATTCCTTCACTGAACAGGGTTTCACCGAGCATTCACCCTATGCCAGATGTCTGAAAATCCAGAGACAAGCAAAAACACTATGGTTTAGCAAAATCCTGACAATCAGAATAAATACTTGATATGGATTCACAACATGCCCCCACGATTGGGCATGGTTGCGAATGTCCAGCGGACCTAGGTACTTCCGCCTAGCCATTTCCGGGTCAAAAACATCTTGTGTGACCAGGACCCCGTGGCTTTGCGTGGTTGCGTAAAGCACAAGCGCAACCATGTGATTTACACGCATGTGTGGGAATAGCCACATGGGCCTGTGTGCGCAGGCGCGGCCCAGCCTTTATAAGCTGGCACCATATTTCCGGCTCCATCTCTTTACTCACGTGTGTTTTCTGCAAGCCTGTGCACACCCGTCTCTCTCCCTTATCTTAATAAAACTTTTGTTAATGGATTCTGTCGTGTTTCGTGACATTTCCTCACAGGGTAAGAGTGCCGCTAAATAACTAACAACAATAATGAAGGTTAGATAATTGAAATAAGCATTATGGGGGAAATAAAAGAATACATTAAAGCAATGTTAATTAAAGGAAATAGCAATGGCAAATTTGTATATTTAGTGGGGTGGGATCTGGAGTTTTGTGATGCAAAATAGGATAGTAAGGGGCCATTAATAAACAAGTGAAAGCCAGGGCTTGAAAAGCCTATACCAATTATTTCTGAGTGAACAGAGGGAGGCTCTCCATGCAGAGAAGAGGACCTGAACTTCCACATGAAGCTGATGGTGTATCTAGCTAATGAGAAGAGAGTGCAGGGCCACTGGCTGCACTAGAGTGAACTAGAAGGGTGATGACGTCACAGAGACAGGAGTTCGAGAGTGGTCATAGGAGTCTGAGAAGCCACGATGAAGTCTTAAACTAATATTGTGGGATTTGAACCCACATTTTATCAGAACTGCTTGTGGTACGTCCTGAGAGTAGGCTGTAGGGAGGCAAAGTAAAAGTGGAGGTCTGGGCATGGAGGATGTTGCTCTATTCCACCTGAGAGACATGGTAGACCAGCTTAGGGCTATACAGGTAGCAGAAAGAAATGACTCTCTGGGTGTACTTTGGAGGGAGAGCCAGTGGGGTTTACTGTTAGATTGGAAAAATGAAAGGAAAATAGTAGGTCCTGTAGGCTGAGCAAATGCAATCAGAGTCACCATTAGCTAACAAGAGAGCACAGTTAGGGACCATGATGGGAAGATGATATGTGAATTTAGCTGTGTGTGTGTTAATTCAGAGCTGCCTATTAAATATTGAGGTTGAAATAAATTGCCATAGAAATATCCCCTTCCTTAGCCGGGCATGGTGGCGCACGCCTTTAATCCCAGCACTTGGGAGGCAGAGGCAGGCGGATCTTTGTGAGTTCGAGGCCAGCCTGGGCTACCAAGTGAGCTTCAGGAAAGGCGCAAAGCTACACAGAGAAACCCTGTCTCGAAAAAACCAAAAAAAAAAAAGAAATATCCCCTTCCTTTAAACTGAGTTTGAACCCTTAGCATGCAGTTAGAAGTGGGGCAAGAGTCCTTGTACCTTTAACCCCAGGGTTTGGATGGAGACAGATAGATCCTAGAACCTAGTTGTCCAGCCAGAGTAGCAGAAATAGGGAGCTTTGGGCTCAGTGAGGACCTTGTCTCAAAGGAGTAAAGTAGGGACTGATAGAGGAAGACCCTGGACGTCTTCCTTTGGCCCATAAATCAGAATTGAACCTACAAATGTCCTCAACCATTCAGAGAAGGTTGAAGGTGAAGGTCTAGGTTGCCAGTCTGGTCTTATGATTAAACTTTCTCCTTCTCCTATTATCTTCATTTTTTTTTCTAAAAAAAAAAACAAAAAACAAAAAACAAAACAAAACAAAAACCTTGTTCCTATAAGAGGATGTTTAGCTATTAAAAGAACTGATATGAGTATATTCTAATAACACTCATCTTTACTTTTCCTAATCCAGCCCAGACTCATGTAGATCTTCGCCCACAATATATTTTTGCAGAAGTAACTAAAGCAACATGAAAGAACCACCAGTCGGGTGGGAAGCCTTTTAAAACCACCCCACTAGTTTGTTTATGAATGTGGCTTTTGAGATAAATGCTTAGAATTCTTTGCAAATAAATATTTGCATGATATTCTGTGCAAAGACGAATTTCTCTGGGATAAAATGAGGCTTGAGAAATACTCTCTTACTGAGCTCCAATATTGTTTGATGGTGACATTATTGGTTTATGGAACTATTTCTATTAAGGAGAAATTGGCACCTGGAATACATAATTTTTGTGAACTTAATTTAACACGTGGACTGTATTCAAACTGTGGAGGATGCTGCTTTGAATAATTCAGAACAGAAAAGGAGGAAGACAGGAATGCATGTGGGCTGCAATAGTTTATTAGCTGGCCATCTGAAATCGGTCTCACTAGTCACTTTGTCACTTTCTATGAGACAGTAATTTCTGAGGCACAGCCAGGCACTGGTGGAGTCAATCACGCACATCTGGGAGTAACTATGTGTCTACACATTTTCTAAAAGGTGATTCATCTCTTTCTGGACGGAAACAGAGTTGGTGGGTAAGGTTGTTTTATACATAGAACACGAAGAGTCTAGGAAGTTGACTTGAAGGTTTCATTATTTCACCCACTCTCATTTACTTTTCATCCTAATGTTTGCCATGGCTTGGAGATAGAGCATACCCCCGAAGGACTCCTGTGTGGAAGGTGTTAACTGAGAAGACCATGAGGACTGTGATCTGGACTAACCCACCGATGAACTCATAGCTAAACGGACTTTTCGGTGGTGGGACCTACTTGAAGAAAGGCCACAGAAGCATGTCTTGGAAGAGTATATATTGTTCTCAGACCCTTCTATCTCGTTCTGTGCTTCCGGCCCCTGAGCAGAGCTGCTTTGCTGCTATGCCTTCAATGCTTTAACCTTGTCACAGGTCCACCAAGTGATCATTACCCAAACCTCTGCAGCCGTGGCCAGAGCGATCCTTCCTTTGTTTGAGTTCACAGTTCCACCAAGTGATCGCTGCCCAAACCTCTGCAGCCGTGGCCAGAGCGATCCTTCCTTTGTTTGAGTCGACCTTCTCAGGTGTTTTTGTCACAGTGGAGGAAGACTAACAAAATTATCTTTGATGGCTTTTTTTATTTGGTCTGATAGTTCACATGGTTTTTAAATTCCCAGCATACACCTACTTGCTTGTCTTCCACTGAAAAGACTTGGAATTCAGTGCTTGATGTTGGCAATGGGGATTCCCAGGATTACTGCATATTGAATTGCATGTTATCATGAAGGAAAAGGAAACCTGAGTAGATAATATACCTAAAATGATTTCAGTACAACAACCGAAACAACTAATTTGGGAAAGTGACTAGGTTTGAACTTCAGCATCATTTTAAATATTTATGCTTATAGTTTTAACCTTCATAAGTTTTAATGCCTATAGTACATGAATTTGTAAACAAATGCTTGTTCCCTAACTGGGAATATGGTACTATTGAACACAAACACACACAGCCTCAAATAAGGTCAGGATCCTGGCAGAGTGCAGATAAACCCAAACAGTATTATGAAGACCTTGCTTTGGGGATAAGAAAGTGTGTGTTTAGAAGGAAATCAGGGGCCTGGAGAGCTGGCTTAGCAGTTAAGAGCACTGACTGTTCTTCCAGAGAACCCAGGTTCAATTCCCAGCACCCACATGACTGCTCACAACTGTCTGTATCTCCAGTTCCAGGGGACATACACAGACATATATGTAGGCAAAACACCAATGCACATAAAATAAAAATAAATGAAATTTAAAAACCAAATAAATAAATATTTTTAAAAAATAAAGAAGGAAACCAGATCTAATGAAAGACTTTCCTCCATTTCTTCAGCATAATTAAGCTTGGCTTTACTCCTCGAACTTAATGAGAGGGTTTCTTCAAGTGTCTCCTGGATGCTGTAGGGCTGTTTCCTTAGGCATCTTCTCCCATCACTCAGGCCGAGTTGTCTCCAGACATGCTTACAGGCTCCTATGGAGACAGGCTCCCAGTCAGAGGACAGGGAAGCCTGTAACTCTTCACCAGCAGTTCCTCTCCCATAGGCCCTCTCTCTAGGTTGCTTGTCTCTAAACTGCAGTAAAGGAAAACTACCACAGAAGAGAAACTTTACCTCTGTCTTCTCTCCTCTTTCCTTTTTTCCTTTCTTTCTTTCTTTATTTTATTTTTTTGTTCCGCTTCAGGTAAAGCAGGAGAGGCACCTATAATAGCATGCTGGAGTAAAGGAGAATAGAAGCCTAGAGCTAATCCTCTCTCTCTCTCTCTCTCTCTCTCTCTCTCTCTCTCTCTCTCTCTACACACACACACACACACACACACACACACACACACACACACAACACAATTTCTTCCTCCTGTCTGTACCCTTTGATTAGTACCTCTTGTTCCCTTACCCCCAGCCTTAGGTAACATCCATGCTATCCTGCTTCCATGAATAGAATCATTTTGGATTTCACATGTAGATGGCAGCATGCAGTATTTCTGCATCTGGCTTAGTCAATTAACAAAACGCCCTTCAAGCTCATCTATATAGTTGCAAAGAACAAGATTTCCTTATTTTGTCCAGGTTGACCAGTACTCCACTGTGGAGATATATTTTGATTTTTTTTTCAACCATTCATCTGTTGATGGCTACTGAGGTTGAGTCCTTCTTTGGGCTGTTGTGAGTGTCCTACAGCAAACACAGGAAGGCAGGTGCTATTTCCATTGAATGCACACACACATTGAGAGCTGGGTCATAGAGTAGGTCTGACGGTTTTGAAGAACCTTCATGCTGTTTCTTTTCAACACAGCTATACTAACTTTACCCCTATCAGCAGTGTTCAATGGCTCCTTTTCTCTACATCCTCTCCAGCATGGGTTGTCTTTTTGATTCCAGCTATTCTGATACCATCAGTCTCTTTAGAGAACATGAAACTTTATACTCTGAGGTTGTTCTAGACATTGGTTTTCTACTCTTACTCTGTGTGTTTACCTTATAGCACAGTATAGAATGTTCTGAATAGATTAATCAGGAAGCTTAACATTTATATGTTTATTATTATTATATTATTATAATATATTATTATATATTGTTAAATATATATTTAAACATTATAAAACATTTTAAAATGGTTATTGTTAGTTTTGGGGGAGCAGTTGAATGAAATCAGTTATCAAGTACATTTCCTTGCTTTTCTGAAGAAGGTTATCCAAACACTCAGCAGTGATTGACTGATGGTGTGAAGTGATAGTTGTACCAGACTTTTGAGGTTTACTAGTTGAAGATTTCTGTGGGGGTTTTGCAGTCAGTTACATTATAATCAATTTATTTTTTAAAAGAGATTTTACAGTAACATTTATAGCCTTACTAAGACACAGCTGCTCTTTGAGAGCAGAGTGTTCATCAGAGGGTGTGGTTTCCTTCCAGATTCTCTGAGTGAGATGGGGGCAGTAAGACTGCACGGAGAAGACAGAGAAGGCCTCTCATCTCTGCTGAGCTTACCCAATATGTTCTCCAGGTGCTTATTCTGATTCTAATCCTCTTCATGGAGGCAGGGTTTTATGAAGAGTCTTTGGAAGACAAAAATGTCTTATTGTGTTTCACTTTTGGAAAATTCTCGCCTTTTAAATTGCTAATGTGAATTATGAAAGTGAAAGAATGTTGACGGCAACCCAAGGCCAAAGAACTAGTCAATTATTCTTCTATTACCCAGCCCCTGCTGGCTGAAGCACAGACGAAGTCTGCTGTCTGCTCCCAGGAACTGTGTTCTCCAAATGAATACGTGATTCCAAGACGGATTCTCTGCAATAAGATCTTGCTCTCTGTAGTAGTCAAAGGCTAGAGTTCATTTGCAGAGGAGGGAAAATCCACGAGATGTACACAAAAGGATAACTGTATATCAGATTTGATGAAGTGCTCAGGGGCCATCACAATCATGGAAGAGGTTGAAAGCCAGAGAGCTGGAGATGGAGGAGGGGAGGCACATGGGGACAGCACCTTTGGACACGACAGGACCGGTACATTCCTGGACTCATGACAGCTGTGACGGCCTGTGTGAGGCCAGCACAGACAAGGCCGTGATGGTTCCACCATGGAGTGGGAAGTGTCTCACGAGTTCCTACTCCTAGCTGGGGAGCTACTGATAGTCAATGGCTGTTGCATGGGGGAGAGTCAGTTTTCTCTAAGGGGGTGTCCCTTCATTAATCAACTGACCAGTAGATGATCCAGTAGATGATCATTCAGTAGATGACCCCACACCCATAGGTGTGTGATGTGGGCATCACAAACTATTCTCATTGGGTTGTACAAAAAAATAGAGGATGCCGATTTGGGAGGGGCTATGGGAGGGTAAAGGTAGACTTGGGAGAATGATGGATTAGATAAAAATACATTGTATGTTTGTATAAAATTCTCAAAAATTAATAAAAATGTTATATTTTAAAATGGATGCAGTGTTTGTTAACATTAAGATAGAAAGGCTCTCATTTCATATCTACTAATGCCTTTCTACATAGAAAATTCACTATCTCAGAGAAGAACTATTTTACTTTATGTTTATCTTTTCTTAGGAACTTAGCAGATGAAGTGAAAGCACACAATTTTGGGAAGGAAACTTCTGTAAGGCAAGTTAAGTGTGAGATCTCATAGGTCTCAAAGAAACCCTGGACAAATGGCTAACAGTAATGAGGACTTTTAAATGCCAGCCTTAAAGGCCTCTTTCAGGTCCAGAAAAGATGCTACAACAAGTGAGAGAAACCTTAGGGTGAGGCCAAGTAGTGAATCAGCTCACACTGTTCCTCTCTGCATGTCTTTTTATCGTCCTGTCCTAATTCTAATTCTTTATCCTAATTATCTATAATTTCTTAGCTCTGATTCTCTGTTCCTAGTCTAATCCTAATTCCTCCTAGCTTCTTCTCCATCCAGCCTAACTCTCCTTCTCAGGAGGCTTGAAGTAATAGGAAAAGTTACAAGAGTTGCCTCTCATTGGTCAAAAGCACATTCCTAGGGTAAGAGAAAGGGCAAAGCCATTCACCACAGCAACACAAGGTTCTAAGGTTACAGGAGTAGAGGAAAGAGGCTCACTGCCCAGTGTGACAAACTGGGACATAGCTCTTTATCAGCAAACTTGGCAAATGAAGAACTGGCATGCTTTCCTTAGGGTGCTTCATATGGATAATCTTGGTTGGGCACCTGTAACACTGACCTTGTGCGTAATTGTAAAGTTTTAAACTTATGATCTATATACAAAGGCCTTTAGTCTCATTTGAATTTGCTCTGAGGTAAAGATGAGCTAATTGTGTGCAGTTAGTCTGAGCAAAAGGAGCAAAATGGGCTTTCAAGTGTCTGCAGTCTTCACAGGACAACAGATCTAGTTATGAAGCATTTCCTAGTATATTTTCTACATATCAAAATTGTACAGCTAATGAGAAGTCATCTTCCTGACCATCCACGGATGTATGTGTGCCCATAAGATTGAGATGCAATCATGAGATTACAAGTACACATTACATGAAAATGCATGGAAAATGGGGAGATATCATAGCTGTTTTTGCACAAAGAATTATATATGGAAGCAACAGTATTCAGAGTCAGTGGCCTGCAAGCCTTGTTTGACAGGGTAACAATCTGAGAATCATTCCTCTGGTGGACTTATGTCTGAATTATCAATTGCTGTAAGTTGTATTTGCATCCTGGCCCACAATAGCTTGTGTCAATGGCTCCTGACATCACAGAGGTGCCTATTTAACATATCAAAGCAGTTGCTAGGCCCAGGTTCTCAGCAACTACTTTTTACAAGAACATTCTGGCTGGCATACCCCACCCCATATCCTAAACTCTCCATCCCAATGACTGGGCTAGGCTGCTTCCCCAGCTTCTCTTCCCTGTATAACCCAGCCATGTTTATGCTGGCCTTTTGGGCTCCTAGCTCTCTCCTGACCTCTTGCCTCTTGGTTCCTCTGTCTCCCCTCACCCCACCTCCCACCCCCATGGCCTGGTTCAGTCTGGATCCTTCTGGACGCCTCTGGTTATTTTCTCCCTCATGTCTGCAATAAGTCTTCTCCTCAACCAACACCTTGGAAGCAGTCATATCCTCATTTCATTCCATGTTTTCATTCAATAGGTGATGTCCTATTCATTTCAGAACTTCCATTTTCCCAGGAATTCTACTCCTGTTCTTTCTTAGTATATACTTGGGACAGATCCTTAACTAGTCATGCTCTTTGTAGCTGAGACGGAAGAAGGTGAAGGGTGGCTGTCAAACACTCTCTGAGATCAGTGCCTGGCATACACTGGCCACTTGGTGCAGGCATGCTGGATGAAGAGTGATGTAGCATAGAGCATCTTCACAGGGCTGGGACAGTATCCTTGCATAGCATCAGCAATCACACAGGGCTGTCTGTGGAAGGTGGAGACAGCGGGAGCCTGAATGGGTCCAGGAGTCTGGAAATCAGAACAAGGCCAGAGGTAAAGAAAGGAGAGACTCAATGCATTTATTCAGATGATTTAGTGGTTGTGTGTCACAAAATGCCAGCAATCCTGTCCACACCACTAAACAGTTTACGGCCAGGCAGTGGTGGCACACACCTTTAATCCCAGCACTCAGGAGGCAGAGGCAGGCGGATCTCTGTGAGTTTGAGGCCAGCCTGGTCTACAAAGCAAGTTCCAGGAAAGGCGCAAAGCTACACAAGAGAAACCCTGTTTTGAAAAATCAAAAAAAAAAAAAAAAAAAAAAAAAAAAAAAAAAAAAAAAAGATAAAGTTTACATATTTACTACTGTGGAGAATGGATAAAGTAGTGAGTGAGTGTGTATTAGTGACATGAACGTCACCATGGGAAGCATCTCAATGTCTAGGAACCATGGGAATGACTGGGCCTTCCCCAGGTCAGGCTCCGTGGAATGAAAGGCTGCCCCTGGTCTGAGTACAGATGCTGATGCACCATTGATGTTCAGCTAAAATGTGTGTGCGGAAAGTATCTGTTAGGAACCAGGTCCCCCATGCCAGCCTGCCTTCAGCAACTCAGTGCCAGCAGTTACGTCGTCACCAGCTGCCAAATGTGACTGGCACACTCTTTAAAAAGTCCCCACCAGCATGGCCCACTCTCTGTCTCTATTGTCCTTTCTCAGAATTGGCCTTCCACTCCCCATCCCACACCCAATAAATCTCTTGCGTGAGATCTGTTGCATGGTGTGATCTCTGCGGCATTCCTTGGCCCTGATCCACCAAGATACTCTTCCAATGTAGAAACCCTGACAGTAGCAACTGCAGCCCCCTTGTCCTGGATATCGACAGAGTGTGCAGAAACCATCAACCTACTTCCTCCTCCTGGGTGTCTGCATCCTGAAACTGATCCTCCTTTCAGATCTCCAAAACTGGCTAGCCTGCCTCCTCCTTGTTCATGATATATATATATAATAAAGGTGCTGAGTTTCTGGGCTGTTGCTGGTAAGTCTCCACGAGAGTGCATAACCCACCTATCCCAGCTTTTCTGTGTGTGTGTGTGTGTGTCTGTGGTTTCTTCATTCCCTGTCACCCCAGTTAGATCAATCCCAGAGCAATGCATGTAGCAACATAGTACATACCTTTCATCTTGGTTTTAAAAATTGTCATTGAGGAGGAACTCGAATTTCATGCAAGATATTAAGGCATGTTTTGATGAAAATATCCAACAATTATACTGAAAGCATCAGAAAAGCCCATGTGTTAAGGATTTGTCAAATATGAGAAGAAAAATATTACAGTTTCATGAAATGAGTAGAAAGATAGTTTTTGAACCTGCTTTATTTTCAAAATATGAAATAGTGAGTGAATGAAAAAAGAAATAAAAGGACATGACTGCTCCTGGGTGTGGTGGAGGATAAAGTTTATAATAGATAGATCTGAAGTATGTCCACTGTAGACAGAGGTGAATCGCCATGCTTAGAAAATGCAAGATTCGAAGACACTTAACCCTAAGGTAGAGGTCACTTTAAGCATTCCATGTGGGGCATTCCTAAACTTTCCTTTGTAGGTTGAGAGAACATACGCTGATTGCCTCAACAAATGAGATTACCCGGGAAAATAAAAAACCAAGATTCAATTCTTCTTCATTCGATCCATTTTTCTAGACTTATTGGGATATAATTAGTGTATTACTCAGGTCAGCCAATGCACAGCAACACCTCTGTGTAACCGAGTAGAAGAAAGGGGATAATAACAGATTGATTCTACCCCAATGCAACAGAGAACTGAAGTAAAAGAGGTGTGCCTAGGTGGGTTTTTTTTCCTTCTCTCTCTCTCAGACAAAGCACTTGCCCATACCCCACTGTTTGTTCTCGGCCAAGGTCAGTGGTAGCTGCCTAGGAAATGCCCTCACCTCTAGAACAGGCACCACGAAAGCTGGAGAGACACAGTCTGGATTGCAGACATGCAACCAGGAACAGACAGAGCATGGGTGAAAAGACAGCAGGAACAGAGCAGGCTATGGAGACAGAACCCCAAGTGTCATGGAAGGACCGGAAGCTGAGGTTGTCCCTGAGCATCCAGGAGGCGGATTGTTGGAGAAGGCAGCACAACACCATTGCCTAATCAAGCTGAAGAGGATTCCTGAAGTGTAATGAGGAGCTTGGTGGAGTCTCTTGGTGAGTGAAGCCAGGAACAGACCTCCCAGCAACCAAGGTAAACAGGTCTTGGTTCCATATCTCTTCAGGCCATCAGTCAAAGAAAGCCCACGTGTGGAAAAACCATTTTCAAGCATTACAGACAAGGTTGTAATTGGCAGCCAGGGGTCCTCAGACCAGGGAATTCTGGTAGAAAGTAGACTCCTGAGATCCTGTCAGGAAAGGCACACTGATTTACTCCTTTGAATTCGTGAAACTAGCAACTCCGCCGTCACTTGTGGACATTGACAAAAGACAGTGTGGGAGAATTAAAAACCACGCTTTTTTCCCAGCTCTTGAGAAATATTGACTGAGGTCATCAGCACCTTCCATTTCCTGGCATATTTCTCCTTCATACTCTCCTCCCCCTTTTCTTCATCCCCCTTTTATGACTTAGGATTCTGTGCGGTTAGCTTTAAGAACTATGATCCACACTCTGCCGTCAGTAAGCTCTGACTGACACAGGGAAGAACACGTCTCCTCTACTAGATGTTAGCACTGGGGCTGGTGGATGACACACAACAGAACCAGGAGGTAAATAGTGAGTTAGGTACAGCTTTCACAGTCTGACTGATTCTTTATAAACTAGTGAGACTGATTTCCCTGATGGATGTAGATCATAATAATTTCTCTTACCTCTCATTTTAGTTAACCAAGGGCTTGGTATAACACTAAGCTGTTTTTAAAGGAATATCTATGTGGTAGTTTGAATGTAAATGGCCCCCATAAGCTCACAGGGAATGGCACTATTAGGAGGTGTAGCTTTACTGCAGTAGGTTTGGCTGTGCTGGAGGAAGTGTGTCACTGTGGGGGTGGACTTTGAGGTTTCCTATGCTCAGGATACCTCCCAGTGTCACAGTCTACTTCCTGTTACCTGAAAGATGAAGATGTAGCCAGCACCATGTCTGCCTGGTGCCACCATGCTCCCCACCATAATGATAATGGACTAAACCTCTGAAACTGTAAGCCAGCCACCACAATTAAATGTTTTCCTTATAAGAGTTGTCCTAGTCATGGTGTCTCTTCACAGCAATGGAAAGCCTAATGAAGACAATATAACGTATGTGTGTGCATATAAAATATGCACAGTTAGTTGGTCAGAGTAGATTATATATGGTATATTATATACAGCAAATATAATCACAGATGAAGAGGCCATGAATTCTAGAGGATCTGGGATGATTGGGAGGACATAGAAGAAGTTAGATGGTAAGAGGAAGGGGTGAAAATGTTGCAAATAACGCATGAAATCCTGAAATAAAATTTTTAAAATGAAAATAGTATTTTCATAGAGATGCTGAAGGAATCTGGCTCCAGGAACCAAAATACGGATTTAAATATGAACTGTGTTCATCTTGCTGACTTGTAACATTATACAAGTGGCTACCCTCTCTGATGTCATGCTTTCACTCTGGGATAACCACAAGGTACCTTTTGCTTGGGTGTAATAATTAAGCGCAATACTGTGGTGAGTGTTTTAGGCAAATGGGCTGGTTGGTTTTGTCAATTTGGCATAAACTTGAGTCATCTGCGGAGAGGAAGCCTCAGTTGAGGAATTCCACCAAACTGGCCCATGATCAAGTTCGTGGGACCTTTCCATGATTAATGAGTGATGTGGGAGTGTCCGATTCACTTTGGGCAGGTGGTCCTGGGGTGGATGAGGAAGCCACGGGGAGAAAGACAGAAAGCAGCACTCCTCTATGGCCTCTGCTTCAGTTCTGCCTCCGGGGCCCTGCCCTGACTTCCCTCGGGGATGGACTGTGACCTGGGAGTTGGAAGATGAAAAATAAACCCTCTCCTCCTGAAGTTGTTTTTGGCCAATGTTTCATCACGGCAATAGAGAAATCTAACCAGGGCAGTAAATAAGACACAAATAAATAACCATAGCACCAAGCTCATAATAGCATGTTTTAAGAGCTCGAAAGTCAGGCTGAATTCTAAATTCCCAGGAGATGTTTGAAATGCAATATTTTCTTCTCCTCTCCTTAGATATAAAATTGGAGGGTGTGCTCCTGGATTTTGAGAGTTATCTTGAAATAAAAAACAGACATTGAAGATCTTAGTTTAAAAAGTGGGTCCAGGAGTGTGCTCTGCCCCCCCACCCCATTTGTTAGCCTATCTAGAGATAATGGATCCATCTCTGAAATGGGAGCGTTATTATTTAGAGTTCTGAATAATTTATCACAGAGCACAGAAGACTGGTCACTCATCATCTCAGGGCCACCAAGGTGACTTTTAAAACGCCTTAAATGCATCTGTGTGTATCTATAGCACCTAGGGCTTTCCAAGCATTTACACCAAACAGGCCAGTTTTTCTCCTGCTCTGGGATGTGGGATGAGGCAGATTCCAGTGGTAAGTCAGTGACACCCAGTGGCTGATGCTTTTTTATTTATCTCTATTATTTTCAAGTTTGCTTCCTCAGATCTGCCTGAGAAAGAGGTTGATGAAGTTAAAGAAGTTAAAGAAGGTGATAAGAGTGGAGAAGCAGACACGCCCTCGGTGAAAGATCCCACGGCATGACTTTCTCGGACATGGGAATAATTTAACTGCAAACTGGAAAACGGTCTGAGAACAGGATGGGGAAGTGGGAAAACATTCCGGGAAGTCCCCACCATGCCACTTGTATGTTATTAAAACGTGTTCTCAAGATTTCCTGTCTCTATCAGATTTCCCAAGCAGCATTCCCGGCAGCTGAGTGACAGGAGCACCGTCACACTCCAAATTCCAGTCTGCCGGAGACCGTTGATAACAGTCCCAGAGCTAGACATCCCAGGCTAGACCAAGGTAGGAGCTCTGAAGATTCCTGCACGTGTGCCTCACACAAGAGGCTTAGCACGATAGGATGTGCTGGCCTCAGGCACCCGCTTGTACGTTCTGCAATTCATTGCCACTGAGAATCCCAGGAAGACCCGTCTTTCATGTACACGATGACGGTAATAAGCGAACTCCTGGCTGGTAAAATAACCCACCTAAAGTGTGACGTGGCAGGCATGTAGCAGGCACACTCAGCAGAGTCCTGATCTTCGTCAGCTCTCTGTTGACCTCACCCTTCCCTGAAACTGGGTAAGCTGCTGGCTCCTGTCAGGTGCCATGTCACCAGACCCCACCCCTGGGTGACGGTTTGGATGGAAATGAACTCATGTTTTATAGAGTAGGACAGTTTTCCATAAAGGACTAATGTTAAAATGCCTGAAGGGCTTCAGAAAATTAGTATATACAGGTTATGGGGCTGGAGAGGTGGCTCAGTGGTAAACAGCACTTACTGCTCTTGCAGAAGACCTGGGTTCAATTCCCAGCACCCACATGGTAGCTCACAACCATCTGTATCTCAAGTTCCCAAGAGTCTGACACCCTCTTCTGGCCTCTGAGGGCACCAGGTATGTATGTGGTACATAGACATACATGTGGACAAAACACTCATACACATAAATTTTTTTAAAAAAATTTAAAAATATGATTAGCTAATAATCCATATTTTAAGGGCCAGTATTTTCCACACATGAAACATTGGAGAAGTTTTGAATCACAGGTAGGGCCTAAATAAAGCAGCTAGATATGGAAGAGTTGGTTTTGTGCAGCTCACTGAATCAGCAGAGCCAACAGACCGCACAGTGCTGAGAGGGAGCTCCTTAGATCCCCTCATACAGCCGCTGCAAATGAATGGTCCCACGCCGGCTCTCTGTAGGCTGAGGACCAGGAAAACCAGGAACTGTTCAGTCTCAGACACTGAAGCCTGAGAAGGAGAGAAGCTGGTGCCGGGGTCCAGACTGAAGGCCTGAGAGGCCCTCTCGAAGGCAGGAGAGGCTGGACTGGGATGTCCACAGGTGATGTGACGGTAGAGGCAAAGCCTCTCCTTTGGAAGAAAGCGTTTGAGTGAAAGAGCCAAGATCTTCTCTGCTTTTTCTTCGTCTGTGCCTCGGCCTGTTAGGTGGTACCAGCTCTCCCTCAGGGGCTAGAGAAGAAAGTTCCTACTTGCTCCTTTTAGGATCCTTTCTCCTTATCTCTGGCTCCATTAAAATATGCTAATAGGCTTGTGTTGCCTATTAGTGTATCAAGGCCTATGCTAGCCTAAGGCCCCGCCCGGCTCCCAGACTCCCTACCTCCTAGGTACCTGGTCCCTTAACTAAGGAGCCCCGGCTCTCCGGTCGCTTCTTTCTACTTTTCCAGAGACAGCCTTGGCAGTTTGGAGTAAAGTTTCCCCTTTCGCCCATGGAGCAGCTGTTATAATGTGCCCATTTCATTCACCAGGGTCTTTCCCTCCCGTGGAGTGACAGGAAGATGGTCACATTCAAATTCTAACCTGTTGGGGACAGTCTCTAGAACTCAGGTTTCTTATGTACAAGCCAAATGTAGCTGGGGGTCCATCTAAACCTCCTGCAAGCCCTCTCCATAGAATAACTATCGTGGGGTTAAAGATCTGTGTATCCCTGCATATGCCCTGCAGCCCATCAAATGTAAACGAGAAGAGACACCATCCCACACACATCCAACAGTGTGCTCTACCAATTTGGATCCCTCAATCCAGCCAAGTTGACAAAAACGATTACCCAGCCCGGCTGGGAAGCGTAGCATGTCCAGGTGATTTTGCACCAGCACATAGGTAGGCAGTGCTCCAGCTGGATGGGGAAAGAGAAGACTGCTCTGAGCAGTGGCTCCTGGGCTTGTCTTTGCTCACCCTCACCATATGCAGGTGTTTTTACCCACAGTAAAAGTTGAACATGGATATGTTCTATCATGCCATGGTTTGATGTATGCAGACACTGGGGAAATGGCTAAATTAAGCTATTTAACAAATGCATCAATGTACATACTTATTTAACAGTTGAACTCTACCGTCTCAGACGGTGTCTCAGACTTACTCCAGATGTCTTTGACCACACTCTTCCTCATCCTCCTGCCTGCTTCAAAATAGTTTTTAATTTATCCCTCATCTATGAATGTAGAGTTGAAATTAGATATAGATAAAATTTAGAGTTAATACCAGCTAGATTCAACATTATTTTAAAAGCAATACTGCATTCTAATTGTTAATACAAAGAAGGTATTAACTTTGAGTGTAATTGTATGTGTGTAAGGCTGGCTCCAGCAACACCCAAAGGCAGGACCTGTGCCCTGTTGTGAGCTGGTGTTGGTGGTCTCTGTTCTACTGCATTGCTTTGAATGTGACAACTCACCAAGGACACTGGCTCAGCTCTGAGTCAGATGCAGCGAACAAGCTCTGGTCTTGACGACCTTTAGGAAGAGATCTTTAAACAAGACAGTGACCTTCTGTGCTTATTTAGTAACTTCTTCATTGGGAATTTTATATTGGTTTATGCAAACCAAATGCAGAGTTTATATTTAAACCACACAAAACTACTTTGCTAGAATTAGATTTTAAACTCAAAATTAGTACCATATTTTTTTAACCTATGTAAACTTCAGAAGAAATTATTTCCCTCTCATTACAACATGTTGATCTTCCTTGATATCCATCCCCTAAATGCCAGTAATCCCTCCCAACCTTGGTACCAACCAAAAATAACTCTGTAACTTTCCAAAATGTTTCCTCCGAAGTGGCGCCATCCTCTGCAGGAGCCGATGTCTGGAGGCATTGAAACTCCAAATTAATTTTCTGATATTCCTACACAAACCCAAACTTTGGAAAGTCGGCTATGGAAAGCAAGACTGAGGAGTCACCAGGCTTCTGGGATTTCCAGAGGTGGAGCCGACCATGCCTGGGGGAGTCCTCACCCAGCCTTTCACCACCAGGAAAGTGGTGGGAGGGTAGATCAATGGAGAGGCTGCGTGAAGTCCCCAAGTCCCACCTTTCATTGTTTTCACATGAGGTGCCAAGGGAAGACAGGATACAAGGTCTGAGGATAAGCATCATTTGTCCACATGACAACACAATGACAAACGTCTGTAGGGGTTGGCAGGATCAAGTAGAAGGAGGAACAGGCTTCGAGTATTTTTGGCTTGATTTGGATGTGAGTGGGTCTCAAAAAGAGCCCCAAAGACATCCAAGGTAGCGGAAGGGTCAGCGCAACAAGTGGGAAAGGAGAGGGCCTCTTGCTAATGTAGAGTTGGGAGCAAGGGCACATGGACAAGGAGGCTCAGCCCTGAGAGCCTGCAGCAGCATGACCACACAGCAACCCAGAGGGAGTTCAAGGAACCCCGCGGAGGAGCCTGGGAAACACGGGGAGATACAGTCATCACAGTGGTGTTTCCATTCAGCCTGAACTGTCACTGTCACCCAGGAGGACACTCCTGACCCCCACGCCACCATATGACCACATAAGCCACACTTTAGCTCATTAAACTAGAGGTAATCTGTGGTGACACTGACCTACAGAGATTAGCACCCGACTGAAGGGGTTTTTCGTTATTGTCTCAGACACCACCAATTAAAATAATTTCCTCTTCTTACCCAGCAGGTGGAGGCTTGTGAGAAAAACATGTTGGAAAGGGAGAAGCGATAATCTTATTTCTTATGATTGTAGTATGAATACATTTGTATCCCTCTATGCCATCATTAGCCAGGAGCTGAATCCTAGGATCTCTTACATGAGGAAGGTGTGATGTTGACTTTGACATACACATCATAATGGCTTACCATGCCAGCCAGATGCACACTGGGCCTCACTGTTCTGTTAGTCAACAAAAGCAGCACATACGTAGGTGTGGTGGCTCATGCCTATAATCCCAGCACCCAGAAGCTGAGGCAGGTATCTCCATGAATGCATAGTGAGTTCCAGGACAGTCTGGGATAAGAAGTGAAACTCAGTTTCAAACAAACACAATTTCTCCAAAGGGAAAATTCCCAGTAGGAAGACATGAAATTCTTTTAGAAAAACTTGGGTCGTTTTTCAGTTTAGCATCCAGCAAGTTGAAACTTGTATTAAACTTAAGCTTTCTCTTGTTGGTACAACCAAATTAATGTTTGTTCACTTAATATTTATGGAGATAATTTTTAAAAAGCCACTCTGAACTAATTTCATGAAAGTAGCTTTTGAAGAAAGTGCCCTTGTACTTCCCACATTCCCACTGGTCATGGGTTAGTAGCATAAATTAAAAGGTAGAAAATATACCGAAAATAAAAATATCCCTATGGTCGTGGAACCACTGAGCCCTACCCCCACAGCCCCTAGCCTGTGATCCATACCTGTCCACACATTTGCTACACTGTTGACTGGGTCACAGGCCTGAGCAGTGAGCTGTGAGGGAAACGGTAACCTCCTCCTAACCACGGCCCTCTGGGACACTGGCTCTCCCGGCTCCCCAGCTTCCCCTTGCCCTCCGGCAGAAACCACCCATCTGACAGACTTTCCCACCAGAGGGGGTTTCGTGCCGCACTGAACCCAGCTGAGCTCCCACAGTTATAAATAGATCCTTGATGGGTCTTGGAAGGATCTAGAGGCACCGGAAATACAGCAGTTTGGGGTGGGGTGGGAACCTGAGGCCAGAAAGTGGCAAAGGCCCCAGATACAAGCTGAATGGAGGCCAGGACTTGGTGGTGTTTTTTTTCTCGGATGGGAATAGCGGAGGTGGGGGGAGGGGGCGCTCCGTGACCCCCCCTCTGTCATCTCACTCCCCTGCCTCCTGTTTTCTCCTGCTTACTGGCAAGTTCAGACTGATTCTAGCCACGGTTCCTTGTGGCGTGTTTCTTCAGGTCACAGACTTGTTTTTGTCTATGCTATTCTAGATGACTATTCAATACAGATTGCATATACATGTGCAAAACACATATAGAAAAATAATAAAGAATTATGAGCTTGCAAAAATGAAAAAAAACAATATAAAATGAAGAAAAAGGCTCTAAAAATATGAATAACCTCCTGGTCCAAATTATGTAATTTTATCTATATAAACTGATATTTCTATGTATTATGATACAGATGTACAGTCTAAACTATGATTTCCACACTAAGCCTGGTGGGAAGTGTAACAAAATCTTTAAAGGAAATCTACCTCTATGATATAGTTATTAACTGATTTTTAAAAGACTTGTTATTTTAAATTATGTGTATGTGAGTGAGTTTGTGTGTGGTTATATGTAAGTGCCAGTGTCCACTGAGGCTAGAGGCATATAACCTTTCTGGAACTGGGGTTAAAGGTAAGCTTTCAGATAGGGGTACTGGGACTCGAACTTAAATCCTCTGGAAGAGCATTGAACATTCATAACCACTGAGGCATCTCTCCACCGCCCCCCCCCCAGTTCTATTGGATTTTAATGGTTTTCTTTGTTATTTTCTTCACTTCCAAATTTTTCTATAGTGGCCATGTGTAAGTAAATTTTACTTATTATTACATTAATTAATTACTTAATTTGTATGTATGCAAATTGTGTAGTGTGCCAGTGGTGTGTGTGTGTGTGTGTGGTGTGTGTGTGTGTGTGTGTGTGTGTGTGTGTGTGTGTGAAGATAGCTTGATCCTGGGGATTGAACACGAGTCATCAGGCTTGTGGCAAGAACCTTTAACCTCTGAACCATCTCACCAGCCCTGTATGTAAGCTTTATAATAAGAAAAAAATTACTTAAGAACCAAGAGATAGTACTTGTTTTCTTTTTTACATCAGTCAATGATGTAAAAAATTTGATTTGATGTGTGCTGCTGATGGTAGTGGCCAGGAAGCACTAGTGGATGAGAAGGGAAGGGAACAGAAGAGCATCCACAGGGAGTGTATGCCCTTGCTTTCCATGAAATGTGTAGCAGGAGTTGTCTCCAGTCCCACCCAGACCCGCAGCCACTCAGACCCAAATAAACACACAGACACTTATATTATTTAAACTAAGCCTAATGGCTCAGGCTTCTTGTTAGCTAGATCTTACACTTAAATTAACCCATAATTCTTATTTATGTTTAGCCACGTGGCTTGGTACCTTTTCCCAGTTCTGCCTTCACATCTTGCTTCTCATCGTGGCTGTGGCTGGCAGACTCTCCTGCCTCAGTCCTCCTGTTCCCAGCATTCTCCTCTCTCTTTGTCCCACCTATACTTCCTGCCTGGCTGCTGGCCAATCAGCACTATATTTATTAACCAATCAGAGCAATACATTCACAGCATACAGATCTGCAGCAGAAATGTATTGTGTGAATTCCCTGAGGCCCTCTCTTAGAAAGATCCTCAGAACTTCCGTGAGTGTTAGCCCAATTTGGCACCTCAACCATGTTTTGAATTTTAAGAAAACACAGTTTTCTTTGCAGAAATTACCTCTTACCCAGCCTTGGGGCAACTATTACCAGATGTCAGTCTGTACATGACCCAGGTTTGCTATAGAAATCTTCCATCCATCCATCTATCTGTCTATCTATCTATCTATCTATCTATCTATCTATCTATCTATCTATCTATTTGTTGTCTTGGTGTGTATCCTTGGCTGGCCTAGAACTTACTATGTAGACCAGGTTGGTCTTGAACTCACAGGTAACAAGCTGCAGTTTTGTTGCTTGCAGTGAAAGGACTTGTGGGTAATTGGCAGTTAGACCAGGGAAACTCTGAGCTTATTTCTGTAGATACCTGCATGTTTTGCTGTGACTTTGTCCAATTCAGATGAGTGGGTTTATATCACTCTCATACCACCCTGGAAAGTATCTGATTGTCCTCCATAGATGTGGAAGTATGCTAACTGATGGTTGAGGAGCCCTTGAGGTGAGCAGCCCGAGCTCCTGGAGGAAATCCAGGACAGCTGTTTGCCGATAGATTTCATAACCCTAACCAGTTAGCCTGACTTGGTTAACACGATTAGAAGACATGAAGGCCCTACTGGGAACTTCTGCCTAGAGGTTCTATCACAAAGCTTGCTGGTAGAATCTAGAGGGCAAGCATCTCCATATGCAAATGAAGAGCATCTGTGGCATTGCACCATGACATTTCCCAGCCCTGGGGCTTTGTGCAGTCACTTTCTCCTGGAGGCATGTACTTGTGACCCTTATTCAAAATGAAGAGTGCTGGCTTACAGGCATGTGCCATCTTACCTGGATGTCTGCATACCTTCATGTATAGTAATCTCCATGGTGACAATCGGCTGTCATTTATCTTTCCTGTCCCCAAAAGTATCCAGAAAAAATGTCTTGCAGGTGGTAGGTTATCAGAAAACACTGCGCAAATGTGTACATATTTATAATCTACCAAAAGCCAAAGAGTTTATGTTTTTCTTTCTGCTCTAATGCCATAATTTTGAGAGGGAAGGGAGAATAAAGCTTACCCTGATACGAGACAGGACTTTAACATGAGCTTACATCCTCATCTACACATGAGAAAGTGACTTTACTCTCAGTGTTGTTTTGAGAATTCCAGAAGCCCCCTCCCCCTCTCACCCCCTTCCCCCTCTTCTCCCTCTCTCCACCCTGTGTCTGGTCTCTGGGTTTTACTCTGGGCCAAGTGATCACCCAGTGTTCTAGATAGTAAGAACCTAGTTTGTGGAGTTGGCACTGCAATCCAGCATCTGCTCTGAGCCCTGCATTGGGTACCAACCCTTTCTCCTGGTTATCCCTGCACATCCTGCTGGGTACCACCCTTTCTCCTGTCAGTCTGTACATGACCCAGGTTTGCTATAGAAATCCTCCATCCATCTATCTATCTATCTATCTATCTATCTATCTATCTATCTTTGCACATGTTGCTGGGTACCACCCTTTCTCCTGGTTATCCCTGCACATGCTGCTAGGTACCACCCTTTCTCCTGGTTATCCCTGTGCATCCTTCTGGGTACCACCCTTTCTCCTGGTTATCCCTGTGCATCCTGCTGGTACCACCCTTTCTCCTGGTTAACCCTGTGCATCCTGCTGGGTACCACCCTTTTTCCTGGTTATCCCTGCACATGTTGCTGGGTACCACCCTTTCTCCTGGTTATCCCTGCACATCCTGCTGGGTACCACCCCTTCTCCTGGTTATCCCTGTGCATCCTGCTGGGTACCACCCTTTCTCCTGGTTATCCCTGTGATCCTGCTGGTACCACCCTTTCTCCTGGTTATCCATATTTGTGCTCCTACCACATCTTCCCAGTGTTTACAAATTGGAGCAGGCAATGCTTTCCTTTCCCTGTGGTTTCAGGCTACTTGACAATTCTCTGTGAGCTTCAGTCGGGGTTTCCTATCAGCTCATTCTTTCATGATGCCCATGAAGCTTATCATTTTCCTGGGGTTGGATAGCAAACAGACTTTCCAGTCCACTCAAGAATGAAATCATGCACAAAATGCCTTTTGTTAGGAAAAAATTCCTTTATCCGTTAAGTGAAAAGAATAAGAAACAGGTGACTGTCAGTAGTAATTCCAATTTCTTCCTGAGGAGCTCCTGGGACCGCCACTATATTTGTCCCACTTGCCCTACCCTAAGGGACCTTATCACACGTGTGTAAGACACATTTTATTGTTTCTTGAAAGGTAACATTATACATTTTAAAAATATGGTGTCCCCAAACTGGTCCCAGGTCAAAATAACACTTGAGCTTATGAAGTATCATGATCTACTTGAGATTGTTTAGCTCAAGATGAATATCAAAAATAACTACAGTTAGCAGGTAGTATGGTTTGATTTTCTTCCTTTTGATCACTTGTGTGTGGATAAGTGTATACAGGAGATTGTCTCCCACCCGAGTGATGATTCTGTATACTCGAGACTAGCTGTTCAGAAGACAGTCTAGGGTTTCTAGACAAGCTCTGTGGGGAAACAGCATGGCCCTGTGGCAGATCAGGGAGGAAGTCTCCATTACAGAGGCCTCAAGCAGGCCGAGTGACCGGTAGAAGCCAGCGGGTGTGGCATGCTTTGGAGGTCGGCTAGCATGGCTGCTGGTTTCAGAGCTGACCAGACCCGTACTGAGCTCACAATGGTATTTCTAGGGTCAGATGAAATGCATCCTTGCCGCAAAGTGGCTCCTGTGGCAAAGTCATACGAGAAGTTGCTATGTGAGCTGGTAGAATCTTGGAACTGTATCTTGTAGTCTTTAGACTTTCTGTCCATAATAGAATTCTTTACTGAGAGTTCTCTTCCTTGAACTTGAATTTTCTGATTCGGTCTTATTTCTTATTGACCACTAGATGGCAACATTGTTCTTTTATGTGATGGCTTTTAGCACAATTAAGATGGATTTCTCTTTTGAAAGTCATTTTTTTTTAAAAGGCAAAAATTAGTCATTTAAAGACATCACTCTAGAATGGAAATGGAGTAGAGCGTATTTGTTTATTACTCTTCAATTTCTTCTTATAAGATGCCCTGAACACGCTGCATTTCCATACTCTTCCAGCTGCCATCTGATCGTTACGGTGCGTGCAGAGTCGTTGCTGCCCGGCTCCTCTGGGCTGTGTGACGATAGAAAACTGCCAGATGTTGGGGGATCTTTTCTCTCAGCTCACTTTACCATCTCTTCTGCAGCATCTGGAGCAGTGATTTCCAAAGTTGAAGGGCTCCTGTCAAAGAAACAAAGATTTTAGGGACACATCAGAAATTGAGTCTCGGTAGCTGTAGACCGGGAATGTGGGTCTCTGTGTGTATGTGTTTCTGAACATTAACAAACTGGGGAGTGAGGGTCGCATGCCTCTAACTCCTCCAGCAACGGCATTACTGAAATCATAGGAACTTACATTCAATTAAAAATTGTCATGTACTTTTGGGGAGATGGGAGGGGAGAAAATGCATTGTACTGAGAAGTAGCCACATAGCTCAGTTCACTGTAAAAACAGCTGAGCTTCAGAAAGTGAGGTATTTGTTCTTTCATATGTCCAAAACACACACTGTTGGGTGAGCAAGCTAGCACCCTAAGACACTGTCTATCTTACATCTCCTGCAGTACAGGACTGTGACAATAAGGGTTGATGGATTCTGCAGAAAAAAAACCAGACATTTGTACATTTATGTTATTAAATGTTAGGATGTGCCACTTAAAGTCACGGTTATTTTTGGAATTTTTGATGACTCATTAGCTGCAAAAACTAGTACTTTTCCTTGCCACAATCTCTTCTCCTCCCCTCCCCCCCCCCCCCCCCCCTCCCCTCCCCTCCCCCCCCTCTCCTCCTGCTCTCCTGGTTGTATTTCTTGCTGTTATTTTCTCAGTGTCATTATTTACACATTGGTTTAAGTTAATATGTTGGGACCAATCAATCTGTTCAATTTGTTCAATCTGTTCAACTTGCCTTGGAATTCAGTTGACTTCATATGTTTCTTTATCTAATTATGCCTTATTTTTCTTAGTTAGAATATATCACAAAGCTATTGTGAAATGAGTGTTTTCAAATGATACCACCCTTTCCTGGGACTGATCAATGGTTTTATGTACAGGGCCTTATCATGGTAAAGCAAAGAAGGGTCACAATGAAGCTACAGCAACATAGCAAAAACATCTTCTTCCCATAGGAGAAAGACCACCGGAATACATAATTATGGTGCTAGTTCATAGAAACCGCTCATCTGTAAGACAGTGGCAAAAACAGAAAAGAAAGAATGCTACATGTGTTGAACATGTTATGGGTTAGCTTCGGAGTCAGACCCACAGTGAGAAGGGACCGTTTGGGGTGGCTGTTTACTTTTTATATTGTAGTTAGAGCCCATGTTTCCACTCCTCCGTATTCCCATCATGGTCCTTGCTCCAGGGCAAGAGCCAACACAAATCTTCTAAGGAGTTTTAGTTTGGAGAGCCTACTCCAGTCTGCAGAGGAGCGCGCCCTCCCAGCCTGGCCAGCAGAGGGACCTGTGGCTCCGCTCAGAGGTCTGGGGTCAGCAGGCGGAAATGATGTGTTCAAATGAGCGTTTATTTTCTCATCATTTTATTCTTTATTTCTCCCCTTTAAAAAATGCAATAGAATTATCTGCAGGCACACATTCAGATTTAGATCAAAACCAACCAACGAGGCAGCATTCTCTGGTGAGAGCTAAACCCTGCCTCTCCCCTCCTGAAAAGATGTCAGTGAGTTTGATTAGCAGGGGATCACTGACATGGCCAATCAGCCCTGTTTTAATTTTTAAAAGACACCTGAGATGTGTTTTGCAGTACTTTGAGCCTGTGCAAACTGAAAAATTAAAATAAGATAAATTTTAAAGCTACTTTAAAATGGGGGAGGGGGCCATTGTGGAGGGGTGCACGGAAAGGGCCTCCGAATTTAGAAGACGTTGAGTTTTAAATACCAGCAAAACCTGTCCTGGTTTTCAAATGTTTACCTTTCTGTAAAGCTAGCCCACAGAGTACCTACTCGCTTCAAAAGGAAATCCTGGCACCTGGAAGACTGGCCTGACAGCGAGCATTAAAATGACATGTTTAATGAGCAGTGTGACTGAACCACGCAGCAACGCTGGGGAGTTTCTCTAGCAAGGACTCGGCTTGGTGTTTACAGTTTGTTATGTCGTGCGCTTCCACTGTCCCTTATTTTGACAAGCTATCCAAAAGTTTGGAATGAGGATGGGCATTTTTTTTTCAAAACCTAGTTGCTAAAAAAGAAAAGGTGCGCGAGCTTACCCGCCTTGCACGGAGCAGGAGCTGTGCCATTAAGGGGGAGAACTTGGCAGGAGAAAGGCAGGGAAGACGAGGAGTCTGTGTATTACTGATGAGCAGGGGCCGTGATAGATGCGCTTACACTTTTAAAGTGCCAGGCCGCCCTCCACGATGTAAGGACACTTACTGCGAGGGGGTAAATTTGCGTTATTGGGGCTGGCAGCTCGCTCTTCCGTCACTGAACTGTTTGTTACTTACTTTTCTCCCTTCCCTGGTGGGTCTGTGTTCCAGACCTCTGCCTCCTCCCTGCTGCAGGCTGGCAGGCAGCATCCACCTTTGTTTCTGCACATTTGTCTGATTCTGTCCCACCAAATGGAAGACTGTTTTCTCTAGAAGTTCTAACTCAAATATCCCTTAAAGCATATGAGATGATTACTGTTCTTGGCACAAAATGGAGGAAAGAACTTTTTTTTTTTTTGGCCAGGACCCAAATATCATCTTTTGCTGTTGTTACATGTTTGGCTTTTTTTTTTTTTTTTTTTTTTTTTTTTTTTTTGGTTTTTGGTTTTTGGTTTTTGGAGACAGGGAACTCGTTTTGGAGACCAGGCTGGCCTCAAACTCACAGAGATCCGCCTGCCTCTGACTCCCAAGTGCTGAGATTAAAGGCGTGCGCCGCCGCCGCCGCCGCCGCCGCCGCCGCCGCCGCCACCACCACCACCACCACCCGGCGGCATTTTTTTTTTTAAAGCTAAAGTATGGACCCATTTCTCACTGAGTTTAAATTTCTGTTCCCATGATTTTTTAGTAAGTCATTATTTCCCTTAGTTATGGAGTAATCACCTGAAAAAGATGATATGAAATCATTAGTAGTTCATTAAAAGAAACTCCACATGTAATTTTAAAAATCTTACATTAGCCGGGCGGTGGTGGCGCACGCCTTTAATCCCAGCACTCGGGAGGCAGAGCCAGGCGGATCTCTGTGAGTTCGAGGCCAGCCTGGGCTACCAAGTGAGTTCCAGGAAAAGGCGCAAAGCTACACAGAGAAACCCTGTCTCGAAAAACCAAAAAAAAAAAAAAAAAAAAATCTTACATGAAATATAGTACAAACCCAGATTGTAGAATTCTAACTTCAGAGGCACCTAGCAGAAAAATCGAAATTGCTTCTCCTACAAGTAGAGGGTTTTAGCGTCTCCTGTGTGATCAAATCAGGCTCATTTACTTGCAGAATTTTCTAGAAGCAAATATGTGGCTTGTGAGTAATCTGATTCTATCCTTTATTCTTTTATTCTACAATTTCTAGCATTTTTCATACAATATTTTCTTCTTTGTATCTTCAAAGGAAAAAAAGAAATCTCTGTTGTTCACAAACTTTGTATTGTTTACCTATGTCAGTCACTTGCAAGAGTGAGCTGAAGGTCGGGCCGCACTGTAAGTGCCTGAACAGGAAGAACTGCCTGTTTCCTCCACAGAGGCACACACGAGGAGAGGACGGACGGCAGGGCTGATTCCACTGAGATGCTACAGCACAACCATCACGGAGGAAATGTTTTCTCCACACAGGCTTCTGTATTGCTGCGTTCTAGGGCTCCTGTTTGCGCTGGAGTGAAGGAGGTGAAATAAGATGAACACTGAGGTTTCCAAGGTCACACACACAATGGATGTGGCAATGATTGGTGAAAGATCCGTTGTTTGGGGAGAAAACTTTCAGCAGGTTCAGAAGTACTGTTGTGTGGTGGAGGCTTTTAGAACGAAATAAGATGTGTGAGGATGCACACCTAGTGTGTGTGTGTGTGTGTGTGTGTGTGTGTGTGTGTGTGAGAGAGAGAGAGAGAGAGAGAGAGAGAATGTGTGTATGTGAGCATGTGTGTGTGTGTACACTGTGTGTGTTTACACTGTGTGCCTACAGTGTGTGTGTGTGTGTGTGTGTGTGTGTGTGTGTGTGTGTGTGTAAGGGAGAAAGAAGCTGTATATGTGAGTGTGTGTGTGTGAGTGATTGTGAGTATATATGTGGTTTGTGTGTGTTCATCCCAGGGCTGTCCACCTCTTTGGAACGCAGACCAAAAGGAGGAGGCAGACAGAACCACCGTGCTTGACTACTTCGTTGTCAGGATGTGAGAAAATGGTACTGCCCAGGGCGAGCGGGCAAAGACCCCAGATCCTTTAGAGTAGAAAGGACCCCGAGACACTGAGCCCACAGGCCTGTGGGCAGGGCCTGCATGCAGTTGGGATGGCTTTCCATAGTCACCATAAGACCACGCTGGCAAAGGCCACGCCCTGCGCACCTGCCCTTGTCCTTTTCTGTTGGGATGGGTCACCTTGTCTCTCCTCTTCCCGTCTCCCCTCTGGGGGAAATAATTGTGAAGTGACAGTGTGGATATTTGCTGGGTTTGATTTGCATGGCCAGTCCTGCACCAGAGCTGGAGGATGTATGTGCACGGACGCCATTGCTTCCAACGGAGGGACGCAGGAAGAGGCTCTGAACTGGGAAACCGCTCTAACTCAGACTACCAACCTCAAGTTAGGCCACTGCTGATAGATCGGAAATGCTGCACAGGAAGAAAATACTTAATTACAGGCCCCACCCCACCCCACCAACTGTTTTTTTCCTGATGCCATGAGATTTGGGAGTTGAATTCTTCTGTCACACGTGCTGCTGGGAGGACTCATTTGCCATGAGGAAGGCAGCACAGGCCGCTAGGTAGAGAGCAAATTTTCAATTCTTAAAGGATGAGGCTGGTATCTACGCATCCACCCACCAAAACCTTGAATGCCTCCTCTGTGAAGAAGAAATGATGATGCCCTGCCTCATGGCTTGTTGCACCATGAGGAGTGCCGGGAGACGGTGGAGGTAGAACACCAAGGATCATCTTGCTCATGAACACTTAACAGATGCCAATCGACTGTCATTACCTTAAAATTATTACTGTTTATTTCTGGTGCTGGAATCACGGGTGCTAGGCAAGCAGTCTCTTCCTGAGCTGCAGCCACCCAGACCGTTACACTTATCTGTTCATGACACAAACAATAGTATATTAGCAATGGTGCTCTGTTAGGCCCCAGGGGAAAAAAAACCCAAAGCACATGGGAGACCTGACTCCAAGCCTGGGAGGTGCATGATAAAACAGCCGAAGCAAGCTGCTAAGTACCTACCAGGATGTCAGAGGAGCCAGGACTGGGAAGGCCAAGAGTGAAGCTACAGGCATCTACTGCAGTCTGAGGAGTCTGCCCCAGAGTGGGGGCAGAGAGCGTCCTGACAGAGTGGCGCAGGGAAGGATGGATTCTACTTGCTAAAGGAGGCCTAGGGTGGAAGGGAGGCTGAGAGAGCCAGAGACTGACAGCTGTGGAGTGTCTAGCTATGAAGGCACATGCTGCGGTGAGGAACTGGCGCTTTATCCTAAGTGCAGTGGCAAGTCCTAACTACCGTGAGCAAGACCACGCTTGCCTTTCATCTGTTGGCGGTGTGCAGGTAGCACTTGGTCATGGAGAACGAGGTTAGAGTGGGCAAGATTAGAGAGAGAAGGAGGTAAGGGGGCACCTGGGAGCCATGCTGGTGGTGGGGGGACCTAGGACAGTGGTCACCTCGCATCTTGCAGTAGTTACAGAGCAGCAGTTGGCATTTGTGGAGTTCAGGAAGTCTCCTTCCTTATTCATTGCCTCATGTCACCCCCTTTGTTCTAACAGCAGTGATTGACTTTATCATGTACTGTGGTCTTGAAGCTCGACTCCTTCAAATCTTTTATGAGGAGAAGCGAGGGGAGGAGGAAAGAAAAGACGGAAGAAAGAACACCTCACAATGATATTTAGAAATTGTACTTCCTTCTTTAAACATATTTGTTGGAAAATAGACGTAAGGTGTCTGTCTGTCTGGGATTTGGCACACTCTCTTGTGCTATCGAGTGCACTATAACTGTTGAGGACACGACCCAGATGATGACGACATCCGGGACCAACTCCAGCCTTCCTCCTGCGCGTCTAAACAGGTGCGGTCAGAACACGTTTGTGAGCTCATGCTTCTTCACGCAGCAGGGGTGTGAGAGAAAGTTGGGGCAGCCTGTTGACACTAAATTGCCTAATAGGTTACCCGGAACCTTTTGAATTCAAACAAAGGAAGTCCTCAGCCTCATTACAATTAACCATCCCTGACTTGACTCTCTGCTTCACCTTTGGAAAAGCAAAGATGATACCTGAGGGCAGGTGGGGCCCCTGACGGGCGCTAATGGGGGGTTTTCAAGTTTTTCTTGCTTTCCTTAAACTATTAAGAAAGAACAAAAAACACTACTTAGAATAGAATCAATTTCCAAGAAGGGAAGAAAGAAAACTGAGAATTTATTATTAAAGAGAGAAATAGAGCCAAGGTGGAGGGGAAAAAAGGCCCTTCTCACATCTCCTGGCCAGGTGCTCTGTGCATATAAATGTTTCAAGTTGAGCTTTAAGATCAAGGGAGAGTCTGTAGGGAGCCTTGTTTCCTAGAGGTCTGCTGGCTAGAGCTGCTCCAGGATACAGGCTGCCCATTTTTATTTCGTTATTAAGGATTAAAGGAGACGAAGTTTCTGGAATGGTAGCTCCTTGGTTTCCATTAACTTTGTACAAGACAGTGAAAAGCAGCCTTCCAAGGGACGGTTTGCATATGGATTCCCGACTACAACCTCGCCTCCTTCCTGTCATCTTGTGAGGCTGTTTAGCACGAAATTGCCCTGCCTCTCATGAGCTCAACCAGGAAGAAAGCTGCCTCGCTGCAAAGATTGAGAATGGCTGTGCCTCTCAGAAACCCTCCTGGTTTTCACAGAGAGTGGAGGAAAGATGAAAAGAATTTCACATTAGACAGCTGCTCACTCCAGATACTGTGCCTAGCAATTGCCTCCAAAAGCTCCTCACTGCTGCTCAAGTTCTCCGGGCATTCGGCATCTGAATATATGGCCCCTCTCAGAGCAATGCTGCATATCCACAGTTTTAATTTTTCTTTTTTGGTTGTTTGTTTCATAGCCTTTTATCAAAACTGAAGTGGGACTGAAATTATTTTCTAACGGTTAGTGACAAATCCACCCGTGGAGATGGACGGGGTACAGGGTCATCACTGCTCATTTTAGCAGAGAAAGTGCTGGGGAAGAGCCTCATCTTTAACAAAAGATGGCATTGTTGTGACCCCTTGGGGGCTGAGGAAGGAAGATCAGGAGGTCAAGGCCTGCCTGAGCTATGGCGTGAATTCTAAGTCAGCCAGGGGAATTTAGTGAGACCCTCTCTCAAAATTGAAAGTCAATAAACTTTGGAGGTAGCTCAGTAGTGAAGCTTCCCAGCAAGGTCAGGCTCTGGATTCAGTGCCCAGTATCAGGGCAAAAACCAAGAAACCGAGACATAACAAGATGATTTCCTATCATGGGAGGCTTAGAGTTTGTACAGATGTGTACTGCCTGTTGTCATCACTTCTAAGTCTCGGCCTCAGAGAAGGACAACAGTCTGAGTCTCAGGAAGCCATGTGGTTTGTCCATGTTGCATGGGCAACTGTTAACTGGGAAGTCTGTGCATTTTAACTTCAGCGCCTGAGATGTGGGGCAGCATCACTGTGGCTTTAATAATTCACATTTCTCTTCAGCTATTCCCAGGTTTCTCAGCAGTGAAGCAGATCATGATACGAACGCAGGAAGACAGTAAGGACACACAGCTCAGAACAGCGTCTCTCGCAGTTCTGAATGCTTTCTATTGGAGTTCTTACATGATTAGTACTTAACTTCTTTTATTCTATCACATTTTCACATTCATGATTATTTAGTATCATAGCTATTTAGTTACTATGGCTAATTAATGAGCATAGTTACAAACGCATTCCTTCTTACTGGTTATGCCGATCTTCCGCTAAAATGCATGCTCCTTCCCTACGAGAGAGAGTGATAGCATAGAAATAAATACTGAAAGATATTTTAGTATATGTACAGTCAGCTTTGACCTCCTACGAGGCATACTTGAACCTCCCTTGGCTTTGAAGATGTTTAAAAGTTATTTTTAAAATTGTGTGCATGTGTATGTATATATGTGCATATGGGTTTGCCTATGTGAGTGAGTGAGTGTGTGTGTGTGTGTGTGTGTGTGTGTGTGTGTGTGTGTGCACATGTGAGTCCAGGTGTTACTGGAGTCCAAAACAGGCTGTCAGATGTTCTCCTGGAGCCAGAGTTACAGGTGGTTGTGAGTTGCCTGGTGTAGGTTCTGGGAACCAAACCCGATCCTCTGCAAAGTGTGTATTATGCCCTCTCCGCCCACAACTGCGCCATTTTCCCAGCTCCCTTCTCTGTTTTGGAAATGTTCCCATGTGCTGCCTTTTTCTGGTCTGATATGGGGATCAGAGAATATGGACTTGAGAGCAGCTGTGTGTTCAGATGAATGAATTCCATTTTGCTTAATAGTCCCTGCATCTTAGGGAAAATCATCACATTTTCTGGGCACAGAATTAGAGAATACTGAATGGAGTTTGGTCACAGCATTTCTGAGATCTTTCTCATGCAATTGCCCTACCAACAGTGCCTGACTATGCAGGTCTTTAAGGAGATGAGCAAGGCAGTCCTGTTCACTTCTACACTGCTCTCATTTGGTTTGGGTGCACTTGGGAACTATTGCTGATCCACGGCATTGCAGCAGTCAGCTAGGGAGAAGAAAGCATTGACCACGAAGAGCTGGGAGCTCACACATGCAGCAACATGTGGAAGGGTGTCTGGTGGGCATGCACATCCTTGTTAGGAGGGTCTAGGATGCCAATGGCAAGACTAGTGAAAGCATGCTGTGAAGAAGCATGGCCATCAGCCGGGCCATCGCCTGCTCCACTGCAAAGTGTGGTGTCTTCTGTGGAGATCCCTGGTGCCAGTGGGAACACCTACAACTTGTAAGTTCTAATATTTAGACCAGATTTCCCCCAATCATTATTATTTATTATTATTGATCTGACTAAGGTTTGGTTGAGTTATTTGGGTAGTAAGCATGAGAAAAGTAATACGAAGAGAATTAGTTTGACAAACAAACCAAGACCATGGCAGTTATAGCTCAGATGATCTGAAGAAACTCAAGCTATGAAAGCCTCCAGCCCATTAATGGACATCACTAAAAAAAAAGATCTTAGTTGGTTTTTTAAAATGATATGTGTGTGTGTGTCACATCAGTGGAGGTGCCCAAGAGGCCAGAGAGAGTGTTAGAGCCTTTGCAGCTGGAGTGACAGGTGAAAGGGGTCGTTTACAAGCAGAGCATCTCAGTCACAGAGCCTTCTCCCCAGCAACATGGGTGAATTTTTACACGTCCCCCCCGAACTCTGAATCTTAGACTCACAGTACTGAATGGCTTAGAAACTCTACCTTAGACCATCCTACAACTCAGAGCCATCAGTACAGACTTCAGTGTTTCTGTTTTATAAAGGTGTAACCTGAGTTTAGTGGCAGATTCATTCCCAAACTGTATTCTAAATAGAATCGTCTTTCTAGTATTTTCTACCTTTATGCTATCAACTCTAAATCAGATCTCCCAAAAATTTAAATCCAGTTGGCAGCCATGTTCAGAATCTTAAACACCCAACCTACCCAGGTTAAGTAGATATTTGGGAAGCTAAGTAGTTCTTAATAAATTCACCAATATTCCAAGTTACCCCTGGTCAGAACCCAGAATAAAGTGGGGAGCCTCCTCTAGCTTCACAATAATCAACTGGGAAAATAATTGTTTAAAATTTATTACGTGTGTGTGTGTGTGTGTGTGTGTGTGTGTGTGTGTGTGTGTGTGTGTACAAGTGCACATGCCACAGTGGAGGGCAGAGACAGCCATGGGAGTCTGGAGGACTAGTCTCTGGTCATCGGGCTTAGTGGCAGGTGCCATCACTAGCTGAGCCATCTTGCCAGCCAGAGAAAATAATTTTGATGATTATGACTCACCAGCACATTTTGAGTGCCACTAAAAAAATAAAATAAAATAAAGAAAGGAAACCATCTGGCAGTTGCATCTTACTTCTTTCTCCCATTGGTGGCTGGACCTACACACATTCAGACCTCCCACAAAAATGCCAGTGTCTGCACAATTTTACTATGAACAGACATTTTCAGTCAAAGCAGAGAGAATGAGGCTCTGCCTGTCTGTTGCAATAACATTAATATTATCTCTGTACAGGTGCTGTTAGAAGTATGGAGCTAAATGCAGAGCCCTGGAGATGCCCAGGAGCACACACAAGATAAGCACATCCATTCACGGAAGACCTAAGAAGTTGGGAAGTTGCAGGATGAACTTTTTACCATGACAAAGTAGAGTGATGTCGCCTATTGCAGTGTGAGATTGACAGCAGGAAATAATGACAATCAGCTTAGTGCAGGATGTATTTGTGATGCACAGAGGTGGGAGAGATGTACATGAGGACTTGGTCAGAATAAGTCAGGACAGCATTAACTACCCATGTAAAACTGGCCTTGGGAATATGAAGGCTGAAAGCTGAAGGCTGCAAAGTGATTCTGGCTATCGGTGAGCTATGGAAGAGTAGATGTGAATAAACATTCCTTACCGGCCTTTGACAAGAAAGACTGATAGATTAGTGGGTAGCACTTCAGAGAGCAAAGGAGCAGAGGGTCAGCTTTGGAACCAGCATCATAAACCGAAGAAAGGAGGATGATGAGCATATTGACTTGAGATGGACTTCATGACAGCAAGGTAGAGCTGGATTTACATGTGAAGAGGGACACACACACACACACACACACACACACACACACACACTTGAGCAAGCACACACCTGCACACAAACACATTCACACACACATGCACTCACACACACGAACACACATGTGTATGTGTACCTGTACACATATACACACAGACATGCATACATGCACGCACACACAACACATGCATGTGCATCTGTACACATTTGCATTTCACTAAAGGCAGCAATGCATCTTCTGTTTACCCCCCTGCCTCTAGTACAGAGAAAATTTGCAGGCATGAAAAAGGTGAGCCAAGAAGTGAATTAATGAGTCTTGTCCTTGAGTCCACAGGTCAAGGTTTTTGTCCCAGAAGGATACTTGGTACTTTATCACTAGGGATAAAACTGAACACATCCAACCTGGGGCCGAGATCTAAATTCCTGAGCCCATTTGTCCATAGACTCAGTATGTGAGTGGCGCTTACACAGTCATTTGTCCCTGTGTGGATCCGCAGGTGACGGTTTCCTTGCTGAAGATGATGGTGCCAGCCTTCACAGCATCTGAAGTCTGATGTTATGTCCCCATATAGGATATCAACCATGAGCACCTGGTAAAGATTTCACTTTGCAAATTCGGGTCTTGTCTTTTGTAGTTCATACAAATGAAACCAAGACATTATTGTTGCTTGAATCATAGAGTTGAGAGGTCAGAGCCTAGAAATTCAGACAACTGAGGCTGACTCTTCACTTTTCCCAGAGCCAATATTTGTTTACCATATTTAATAGCTAGATCATTACTTTATTGTATATAAAAACAAGGTTAGCTACACATACGTTTGATGCACATGTACTGATTGGCAGCTTTATGCCAGGAACTGGGGGAATCATGAAGAATGCCCAGGGAGACAGAGCCTCGCCTTAGAGGAGTTCACAGGTAAAGTAGGAAAATGAGCGAGTAGATAAAAACACAAATGCTTTCACTGAATTGTCATCAGAGTTTGATGGAAATTTAGAGAAACTCTGTTATGAAGAGATGACTGCCTTTGGTACGTGGGCTCTGGTACATGTGGAGGTCTAAGGTTGATACAGGGAATCTTCCTCAACTGTTTTGCCTTATTCATTGAGGCAGGACCTCTTAATCAAACTTAGAGCTCACTGATAGAGGTATCATACTAATCAGCTTGTTTCAGGGATCCTGGCCTCTGCCTTCTAAGGCTGCTATGCCCACCTGGCACTAATGGGATACAGGGGGTCAGAACTCATATCCCCTTGTTTACCCAGGACCTGTTTTAACCATTGAGCCATCTTCTCAGCTTGAGAACTGTTTGTACAGTCTTCCCAGTTTTCTCCAGAAAACAAAGCAAGTTTTGTCTCTTAAGTCTTACACACCATCTGTAACACTGATGCACACGTACACATGTAGGTCCACTCTTGTTTTTTAGTTTGTTGAATGCTTTTTCCTATAGAGACCTTGCACATTACTGACTGTGAATCTCATTATCTCCATTTTACGAGTCAGAAAGATGAGCAAGTCATTCCCTGGCTACCAAGTGACGGATCCTGATGCCAAACCTTGGCTGACTTTGGAAGTCAGTTGCTGAACAGGTAAAATCTAATAGCATCATTTCTGTGACTTGCTACTGAAGGTGGGCAGTTTCAAACATGCTTCTGCTGAGGATGTAAATGTTCATCTGGCCTACGTACCAATTAGCTAAAGAGCACAAAGGAGTGTTCTGCTGTGCAAGCTCCAGGTTCCATCCTGCCCAGCATCGTGTTGACAACTAAGGCCTGGAGGGATTCACCAGGGAAAGACATAGTTTTCCTCGCTGACATTAACCTTAAAGGTTAGGTGTACTCTGAGTAGCCATTTATGGCTCTGACATTCATAAATTTGGTCAAAACCTTTATGAATCCATTTATATTCCTCGCCTGTACCTCTTTGTGGTAATGAGCTCGATGCGTTTATTATTTTCTGTGTGAAGGCAGACTTCACTTTATTTGTCCTTAACCCACTTCACTTGGGTTTTAAAGGGTTCTGACCGTTTCTGAAAGGGACCAAAAACCACATCGACTGTTTGTGTGTTCGCGTTACACACAAGCTCCGCATTCTCCAGGTGGAGTTTATTTTGTCTTGAGAAACAATAAATGAAATTGCATGTTATATTTCTGTTGTGCAGAGACCAATAGTGTACTTAAAGATCCAGATTCTGTCTCCTGTTCAGTTTTCTCAGCACACTTTTGGTGATGCCAAATAGGCTCCAAGGTTCCCTTAGAATAATCTTGTTTTTGGTTTTCATGATTCACATTTTCATGTTGAAGGCAGTACCGATCTGGCTCTGCAGAAGCTGGAGGTAAATTTTGTTTCTAATCTATCACACTTGAAGAGTTAGTATATATTATTGTATATATATTGTGTTATGTCTGTTTTATAGCTGATTATAACCAAGGCAGGTATAGAACATCCTAGAGCAACAGAAACACAGACCTAGCTGTGAGAATTCAGTGTGCTAAAACAAGTCTGGACTGAAATGTTTCCGTTCATGAGATTAAAGGTTAAACTACGTATTTTCCTAGTTTTGTAATCCTGTAATATTCTGAGTTCTTTTCCTCGGCTGTTGACTCCAGCATAGTAGGCGCCGTCTTCATGAATTGCAGCAGCCTTCCCTCCAGTCCATCACGACTCATTTCTTTCCAGTGCTGTTGGAAGCTCTGGGGTGGATTGCATGCTGCTTTCTTTCATCCAGTAAAGGAGCTCAGCAAGCAAAGAAAATATACAATATCCTTCTCCCATGCCCTCACAGAAGTAGTAGGATTATTCCCCATGATGGGTTGTTTTAGGCTGGTCCTAATTGGGAGATCTGATGAGAAGACATCCTCTAGATCCCTTCTCCTTTAGCAGTCAACTTGGTAATAATCCTGGTTAGTTTTGTTTTTTGTTTTGTTTTGGTTTGGTTTTTTGAGACAGGGTTTCTCTGTGTAGTTTTGGTGCCTGTCCTGTAACTCACTCTGTAGCCCAGGCTGGCCTGGAACTCACAGAGATCTGCCTGGCTCTGCCTCCCGAGTGCTGGGATTAAAGGCGTGCGCCACCTCTGCCCAGCTCTGGTTAGTGTTTTATTCAGTAGTCGTAAGCTAGAGTCATTTGAGAATGGGGAAATTAAGAAAATATCCTCACTCTTTTTGTTTCTATAGAATTAAAATAAAAGTGTAGCAACTTAAGACTGTTTTAGAAAGACTTCATTTCAGAAGTGACAGACTGTACTTGTGTGTAGAGATAAGCTTAAATCTCCTACAAGAATGCCTGTGCATGCAAGCACTCAGTGCTGTCTGCTCTGAGAAAGCGAGGCCTCTAACGTCTCACTGGGACCTGACTTGCCGTCCCTCCTGCATGATAGCAGTGTCCATGGCTCAAGTTCATGTCGACAGGTGGATTTGGCACGGATCTTGGCGTGTCCTGATGGAATTCTGGCTAGAGGACTCTGGGCAGAGGGAATGCGCATCAAAAGCACATCCATTTTTAAAGGAACTTGGCTAAAGTTTGAGGACAACTGTTTTCATTTGAATGTTCTGAGCAGCAAATGATAGAATTACTGTCCACTTGGGTTTTAGAGAAAGTGGCTGTTTTCACACAAGACAGCTGCCCACTGGTGGAAGAAACCTTTCCAGTGACACACGGCCACTGCAGCTCCGGGCACCATGTCCGCGCACACAGCAGAGCCAGGGGAAGGGATCACAATGTTAATCTTTTACGTCAGGAAAGCAAACACTTTTCCAGAATTCTTCAGGAAACTTCTGCAGAAACAGACAACATTCCCAGGTTAGGAGATGCCAGACAAGCGACTATTCAACCATGCCAGCTTCTGGAGGTGAGGGAAGGGTGGGCAGCAGATGGCTAGCCACCCTACAATGTTGCCACACATTTTTAAACATGAAGGCCCCAAACCACCTCTTCAGCTTTTCGAGCACAGTCAGGTGACAATGCTCTCAGGTGCAGTGGTCAGCGGCAAGGCGGAGCTTCCCCCTCCAGCCATTGTTTGAAAGAGAAAGAACTTCTCCCTTCTGCTTTGTCAGTTTATTATTATTATTGTTGTTGTTGTGTGTGTTTGTTGATACAGACTTGCTTTTCCTTGATTTGTTCTGCAAAATGAAGCATCCAAGAGTTGCCTCAGTTAGGTTTAAAAAAAGCCTGTAAGTCCACTTGATGCTGGGAAGTCCGAGCCCTCTCCACACTGGGCTGGGCTCCCCCTGCTTTACTAGAAGCACTCCATTTCCCATCTCAGTATTTATAACCTTCTCTTAGAAAAGAAAATGGTTGTACTAGGAAGTCATATCAAGACAGAGAATTCAGGCAGCCTCAGTAGTAAAAAGATAAAGACGTAATTTAAACTCATTTGGTTGAAAAGATAAATGCAGATAAAAGCTTGTGAACAGGAGCCAAATGCCTTGGCTCAGGAAGCTCACAGACAATGGACTTGGCCATTGGCCACACAGCCATCACCGTCTGCTGAGGGCCTGTTCCTGAGCAGAGTGAGTGCCCACGGAGGGTCTCTACCCTCATGCTGGAAGTCCTAAAGAGCCACGGGAAAGGTCTCCTGGAGGGAGGACTGCTGGACAGGAAGGACTGGACAGTAGAGACAAAGGAGCCTGCAGGAAGGAGCCTCCAGTTTTCAAGAACTGTTCAGTCAAAAGTAGCCCCAGGCCGAAGTGCTCAGTGACATTTTTTCAAATCCGTCCTTTGCTTTTAGAAAGATAGCCTAGAAAACATGGCTTTTAACGAGTGGATGTCTTTATTTAGAAATACCTACAAGACACTATTGACATTGCTTGGGTTCTTGGTCGCATTTTGCTGGAACAGTGTCATGCACGCGGTGGCTCAGATCAATTCATTAGCCGTTGGCTGAGTATGTTGTAGAGCAGACTCTGTGCTGGTTTCTGAGTTAATAAGATGAAAAAAAGCAAGGCTCAGCTCTAGAGTGGCTTATACTATGACTAGAGGCACTTTGTCCCTCAGGGGACATTGGAAATGTCTGGTGCGGTTTTAGTTGTCACAACTTTGAGGGGGTTACTTAAATCTAGTGGGCAGAGACCAGAGATGCTTCTAAGGACAGTGCCAACAGATAATAAGTAATTGGTCCACAATCTGAGTAGCGTTGACATTGAGAGAACATGTGCTACAGTGAAGACACACTGTGGAAAATCATATGTATGTATATATACTGTGTGTGTGTGTGTGTGTGTGTGTGTGTGTGTGTGTGTGTGTGTGTGTAAAAACAGGATGGGCAGAGAGCTTAACCAATAAAGTGCTTGTTACACAAACATGATGGTATGAGTTGAATCCCCAGTACTGACATAAAAAGCCAAGCCTGGTGGCACATGCTAATCATTCTAGTATTTGGGCTTCCTGGCCAGCTAGTTTGCAAAATCAGTGAGCCCCAGGCAAACAAGGGACTCTGTTCAAGAAACCAAGTAGACGACACCCAAGCGAGGACTCCTGAGGTTAACCCCTAGCCTCTACACAATCAAATGAATATACATGTGCCTTCATACATATGTGTACCTGGACACACAGGAATACACACACACATTTAGGAGGAGAGAAAGAGGGAGAGGATGAAGAAGGAGGAGGAGAAGGGGGAGGAGGAAGAGGAGACAGGAGAGGAGGAGGAGGAAGAAGAAGAGGATAGCATGACTGTAGAAGGGTGTAGAAGGTAAAGAGTGTCCTAAGCATAGGGCTCGTTAATTCCATCTAAAGGAGCCTGTGAAAAGGGAAGCGATAGCAGGTGTTCAGTGGGATTTGAAGACTGATTATGAGCTAGACACATGATTGGGGTGTATTCCACTTAAGCAAGAGAAGAGGAGCCTGTAGGCAGAGCATATGGAAAAGTTCAGGAATATTTCAGGTGAGAGGGAGTGAGGGTTGAGTCATGATGCTGGAGAGATAAGCCAGATTATATTATTAATGACCCAGGGATCAACCTAATGAGTTTGAACTCATTTCTATAGTTGATAGAAAACAACTGAACATGATGTTACCAAAATACTACATAAAAGTTTTCATATAGGCAGAAAAAACATTTTTGTACCCATGCTTAACACATATACCTATGACAAAATGGGAATATATCTCCTCTTCAAGGAACTCTACACTTCACTACACATCAACTGGGTGACCCACCATTTAATTGAATTCTAACACAACAGCATTAGATGCCAGTTCAACAACCAGTTACACAGAAAGCCAGATAACAATAGACAGCAGGCTCTCAAATTATCCACAACTCCTGTCCAGTTTGGCTACAAATTGGTGATCCCATGACCATCTTGAGTTTGACAATTTGCTAGAGCTGCTTATAGTACCCAGAAAAACAGCTCCTTGCTTGGCACTGGTTTATGATGAAGGATGTCTCACAGGAAGTGGGGGAGCAACCAGAGGCATAAGTGCATGGGGTGAGATTAGGAAGGGTTTCTTTGGGGGCATTTTGAGGGTGGCCCATACTCCTAGCATGTGGATATCCTAGTCCTAACCGGAAGCCCTCTGAACTCTGTTTTTCTCTGGAGGCTTTAGGACATTGTAAGATTGCTAGCATCATTGGCCATCAGTGACTAGCTGGACTTGCACACTCTACCTGTACTCTAGAAGAGTGAAGGGTGGTGATAGCATCACAATTACAACTTTATCATCATCAACTCTTATCCTAAGTTTGTGCACAAGCCTTGCTACGGATTATGCAGCATACAAAGAGACATGGGACTTGGTTTTAGGAGCTGTGTGTCAGCAAATGGAAACAGAGAAAAAAAATATTTCTTCTTGTTCACATATAAATCATTGTTATGTTCTGAAATAAATACAAGTGGATTGTGGAGGTCCATGGCCTAACCATAGGATTCTATGATCTCTCTTTTCCTTCTGTGTCCTCAGTCTCATCCTCATACAAGTACAAGAATATAAGTGCAAGTATACTTTGGGGGCAGGGGGACACCACTAAGTGTCAAATTTTCCATGAATACTTTGGATGCCAGAAGTAAAAAGTGCTGAGAGAAGGTTGGTTGAAGATATCCCAGAGTCTGGAATAATGAGCAAGTGCTCTACTAATGAGCTCTGCCACCCAAAGTCCACAAGAATGTCTTTGGTGACAGATCACAGAATCTTCTAAAATTTTGTAGTCCATCTTCACTGAAGGGAAGTGGTTTATGAGCAGTTATGAGGAGTCATCATCAACTTGGGGAAGTAAAACCCCAAACATTCTAATCATCCAGGAGAATGTGAGCTTGGAGTGCTTAGAGATCTATGTAAATCTAAAACAAGAGAGAAAAATGTGGTAGCAAAGGTACTGTGAGGAAAATGGTGGCTAAGAGGCTGGCTGCACAGTGGGGTGTTGGGATGAAAATGCTCAGGTGTAAAGTGGATCCAGGTGATGCAAGGTCTCTTGGTTCATAAGTAAATGAAACAGAGGGCAGCTGGTGGTCAGTGAGTTTGAAGAGAGCCATGAATGAGTCTGGAGGGTTGGAGGCTTATTCATGTGGCCACTGAGAATGCATGAGGTGAATGACTGGACTTGGAGGTAAGACAAAAGTGTGAAACTGGTGTAAAATTTGTCCATTAGTTTGATGGGATGTCCAGGGGCTACAGGGTCAAGGATGGTAGAAGATGTCTGATTGGTTCGCTTCCTGAGTAAGAACACACTGAGAGAGTGACTCCTTAGAAATGAAAATGTAGAGGATGGCAGGTGATTATGTGGAGCCAGGAACCATGTTGCTAAGATAGTGCTGGGAGTGGAGAGAGATCATTTCATGAAGAAAAGAAGATGTGGAAGAGTTTCCTAAATACAGAATGGGGACTCCAGGAGTTCTAGACTGGAGCTTCTCAGTCCCACCTGGTCCTGCCTGGGCATTAGCCGTTTTTTTTTTTTTTAGAAAACAATCATTCAGAAGCTTAATATTAATTATAAACTATTTGGTCTATGGCTCAGGCTTATCATTAACTAGCTCCTGTAACTTAAATTAACCCATTTATATTCATCTCTGTTTTGCCACGTGGCTTTATGATGTTACCTGTGTTCCATTACATCTTGCTCCTGTGGCAGCACTCAGTATCTTCTCTGATTCTGCCTTCTCCTTGTCTGTCTTTCCATGGATTCTCCACTTGGCTCTATTCTGCCTTGCCATAGACCACAGCAGCTTCCTTATTAACCATCAGTAGCAACACATATGCACACATACAGAAAGATCATCCCACAGCACTTCCCCTTTTCTGTCTAAATCAAAAAAGAAGGTATATTTTAATATAGTACCATTACATGTAACAAAACTGTTATCAAGCAAGAATTATAGTTATAATATCTAGTCTATTTGTATTTGGCAAAGTTAAAGAAAGTGTTCTATCATCTATCCTATTTTTGTGAGTCTAAAGTTTCATATCTAATTTACCTTTTATCATAATTAAGGAAAATTATAACTATCTAGTCTTCAACTCCATCAAAGACCCCAGAAGGATATAATATTATCTAAGTAAAGAGGAAGTGCATTGTAAGCAATTTCCAAAATTTTAGAAATGACAGAGACATCTGGCTGCCTGAACAGTCCCCCAAAGTTCCTCTGTAATGTTGGGGCATCCATTTTCAGCCTATAGTCCTACAGTCTCTGGCAGACTTTTTAGTGAAGCAGGAAACTTGAAGGATTGCCTCTCCTATTGACAAAGTTCGTCAGTCATTTTCCTCTGTGTCCTGCAGAATGCTTGGCAGTTTCTTTCATGAAGCAGCAACCTGAAGGACCATCTGCCTTGTTTTGTCAAAGTTCAGTGGTCATTTTCCTATGAGTCCTGCATGCCTAGTTTATACAACATACTGTCAAACAGTCCAGGCAAAAGCAGTTTCTTGTCCAAATGGCTAGTCTTTTTTATACTGTAAGCAAACTCCAGAATGAGTTTTTTTATGCTCATCATCCTCTTTGAAGCAATTGGTGCTTCCAGGAGCTGACGTGTCTCATTGCCAAGAAAAGTCTAAGTTCTTAAAACATTTTAAATGCCATATTCTGTAGGTCTTTGAAGTGTTTAAAGATTACCTATCTATCTGAAATATGTCTCTGAATATCTAGAAAACCTAATTAACATGATTATAAGTTTGACTATTATAAATGACTATTAATTTGTATTTTTTAATTATATATTATATTTTTAAATGAGCTGCATAACCATAATGCCCTAAAGAAGAGTAAAAATGTACATATGGTCTAACAAAATTGACCCTAAATTTGTATTAATAAACCAAAATCCATACCAATGTAAAGTATTTTGAGATTAACAATTGTTTTTTGGATTAAAGTAGATTCAATAATCTATTTTTTAATCATTTCTATATCATACCCCCTTTTTTGTTTAGAAAGAGATTGCATATATAGTCAACCCTCTTTAAATAAAAACAAACATTTATAAACAATATCTTGGGAATTTGGGCATAGCTTTTCATACTTCTTCCTGCTGATTGGGGGCGCTGACAATCTTATGGGAATTCTGAGAAAATTTAGAATTATGGTCAAGTCTTGACTGTAGTATTCTGTGAGGTTGCATCATCTCCAGTTACCTTGAAGCTGTTCTGATTGTTGGATCATCTAGGCTATAGATCCCATTAGAGATCTCTCAGGTGGTCTTCCTTGATCAAACCATATTAACCTAAAAGGAATCCACAGCTTTTCATCTGTGAAAACAAAAACAGAAACTCTTTTCCAAAGCAGCACATCCTTAGACCCAAATTTTGAAGTCAATCAAGCTATCTTTAAAATATGTATGTTGGTTTAACTTAGCAGCCTTTACAATCAAACGTCTTTCTGCAGTTAGCTCAGTAACAGTCAAAATTTTCAAAGAAAACACAATAATATACACAATCCAGACTCTCTGTATATTTTCCATCTTTACATGGCTTCTTTTATATTAATTTTGCTGTCTCTTTAAAGACTTTATTTTTTAAAACTATTTATTTCTTTATATAACTGCCTATTGTCCTTTTCCTCTCTCTTCCAAGCCTATGTACATTTTTATACATATTGTGAACTGTCTAGAAGTTTTTTTTATCCCATCTGAAACTGTCCTTACTGTGTATCTGTAATCATTTTCTGACCAGGAGAAATTTAAACTGTTAAATTGCCCAGCTGGGACAAAAGTGTGGCTTTGGTGGCTGGCTCTGCCCCACTCAGCTTTCCAACATGGCGCAGGTGCCAGCAGTCACACTTACCTCCCTAATTCTTGGAAGCAATATTAAGTAGTGTGCACTCATGTTTTTAAGTCTGATGCTGTGCTCTCAAGCCCACAAGGAGAAGTGGGAGAAGCCTCTTTGTACTATGGCCTGTGGGAGAGACTGCAGGAGCCAGTCATGCCACTTAGCTCATGGCAGCTGGCGGCCAGTTCCATCTTGAAGGAAGCTGTTGAGAGACAGGTCTCTGTGCTGCTGCTGGCGGGAGACTGTGAGACCAAGAAGCCCAGTGCAGCTCTGTGTCTGTGCATTCAGAATCTTTTTTAAGCTTTTTTTCAGGTCTATGTGGATTAATGCCCAATGATGGGCACCAAGTGAGACTGAAGTTTCTCAGTTCCACCTGGTTACACCCTTTTGGCTCAGTGGTTAAGAGCACTGACTGATGTTCCAAAGGACCCTGGTTCAATTCCCAGCACCCCCTCAAGTGCACAGTGACCCTGCCTCCTCCAGGTGTATACCCCAAGATCATGGATGGAGCAAATACCACTACAAGGAGTCATTGTTAAAATATTTGTTTTCTTTTTTAATAGGATGGGAGCAAGAGATAGAATTTCATTTGCAATGGTTGACATAGTTCACCAACAGTATGGCTTAAACAACATAAGTATGTTTTTTGAGAACTGGTCACTTCTGATATGTGAAGATCATGCCAAATCTCTGGAAATCTTTGGCTTTCTTCAGCCTGTAGAAGTAACATTCTTATCTCCCCTCCACATAAATTTTATGAAGATGCTGCCCATACTGAATTGAAAGCACTCTACCCAGACATAAAATAATTATAATCAATTACATTAGCATTAGTGCTATTTACAAATAAGGTAACACACCAAAGCACTGTGAATTAAGACCTTGACACCTTTTCTAATGGGGGAATAATCGAATCCATAGTATGGAGTAGAAGTGTTATAATGGGCCAAAAAAGAGGAAAACGAGTTCAAGAGGCCATCTTCTGCCAGTGGAGATGATGTTGGCTACTGATTACTGAAGGACGACAGTATATACACTCAGGGAATGTGTTGGCCAACACAGGTCATGTACAGGGAAGGCAACAGTATGAGTGGACAAGGGGTGCCTATGTTTGGGCATGAGGCTTGTCACTGCCCAACTCCAAGGTCATGCTTCGTAGAAACAGTGGGCATGATGCCTTTGTTGGCTGAACCACACTGTGTGGCTCTTAGAACATGGAGAGGAAGTATGCAGTGCACTCTGGGCTCTTCTAAACTGGGAAATCTTAATGTCTATAATGGAGCACACCCTTAAGAAAGGCTTTTGTGAGGCTGCCCTCACTAAGCTAAACCCCAGAGAAAAGCAGCCAGATATTCTTTACACACGTCTCCTAGTACTTTAACTTCTGATACAAAGTACTCAGTGAATACACAAACAGCCACTTCCTAGTGGTAATAATGTGGTTACTTGGTTAACGGTAAATTCATAGGGAAATGATGGAATTGGGATGAACAGGTGCTCAGAGAATAGCACAAGATGTTTGAGGATATGGAAGAAGTTCTGAAGGAGGCAGTGTTCTGTAATCCATTGTTTTTCTTCCCTGGGTCAATACCCAGAAGCATTTTATGTTGTGTGTGTGCATGCATGTGTATGTGCATACACACAACACACACACACACACACACACACACACACACACACACACACACCAGAGTGTCACTTCCAGGCTGGCCTGAAACTCTCCATGTAGACCAGGCTAGCCTCAACTCCACAGAGACTCACCCTATTCAGCCTCCTGAGTGCTGTCACTAACAGTGTGGGCCACCACACCTGGACACTTGAGTATTTCAAAGTTGTAAGGTGTTAGATTTGGATATGGGATTTTTTTTCTTCCTTCTTATATTTTCAATTTTATAACATCTTTGTTTTGTTGTGCAAAAACAATGACTTTCCATCATTATATGAAGAGAAGGATCGAAATGCTTATAATAACAGACTGTAGTAGTTGAATGATGTGACAGATATTATAACATTAATTCTCAAAGGCAAAAAATATTCAGATGAGAAATGAGAGGGAAATTTGAGCTCCCTGAAAACAGCAAACTCACATGAGATTGACTTGATTTCCATTATTGTCCTGTGTAACAAGCAGGAGAGAATGAGGTGCTTGGATGACCTGTAGGACCGGGCAAAATAAAAAGTTGTTCACAATGAAAGACTTTCAAGATGCCAACAATGGGACATTAAAGCAAGCTCAGCACCCTTCCTGACAAGGTACCAAGCAGGCTCGCCAATATAGCTAGCCCTGCCTGCTAGCCACATGGCTGCTGGATGAGAGCAAAAAGGGTTGATGGGCACAATTCTCAAAGTGTTGGAAACAATGTAAAGGTTTCCAGGCCATTGAGCTTTTGGCTAGTGTCTTGTTAGCTGTGAAGAGAAACAATGCCACCTCAATTTGCCGAGTGATGCCTCTTGTTCTAATTCCTCCACAGTCACGTGGGGTGAAACCCTTGGTCCTAATCTTGCAAAGGATGATGCACTCACTTTAGCGGACTGTTTTGAGGCCTGCCTCTCTCCTTTCACCTGCCCATGCCATAAGGTCTCCTCTCTTCCTCTCTGGAGTCTGCAATTATACTTTGGCTCTGACTTGTCTGGTCATGCCTGTTTGGAAGGAGTCTGGTGGAAGATCCACCTCAACTCCCCTCCCCGTCTCTTTCCCTAAACCCGCCCCTTCAAAGCCCGCCAACCACAGCTCCTCCCCCAGAGAGGCTCAAGACCACTCCCACAGGGTCTAGAAGCTGCATCCCAGAAAAAAGACACGTGGTTCTTCCGGTCTTGTGTCCTATCTCCTCTCTGTGGGCCAGGGAATTGCCTGGAAGTGCTTTACCCATTAAACCTGGGTTTTCCAATTCAGTCTGATTCTGTTTGCTGCATCGGCGGAGAGACCTTCAGGAGGGCTAAAACGTATCAACGCCTACATGACCACATCCTTATTCCTGAGTGGAGCCACACTATGTTCAGTACCCACGTGACTGTTGTTCTTGTAGATCGCTGTACTGTGCCTCTGTATCCTGTATTCCCTATTCAACCTTCTTGATTTGAGGTTGTGCTTTGCAGGGGCACTCATTCATGAAGTGACACTGAACTTCACACCGCTCATCTCCTCTGAAGAAAAGTTGATGGAATTTGACAGTTGTCTCGGGATTTATTACTTATGGATGTATTTCCCAGCTTGCTTGGAAGTTAGTCATGTAGCCAATGGTTATAGTACCTCACCATTAACATAGATGGGGAACTGTCTTAAAGTGGTTGATAGTGCTACTTGTGAACGAGCTTTTGGGGGTTGGATCCTTGTCTTCAGACCTTTTTGTTACAAATAGCAGGATAGAAACATTTCATGGATTCCTTAGAATTCGATGGCCACACATATATGATCTTCAAGATCGTGTGTGTGTGTGTGTGTGTGTGTGTGTGTGTGTGTGTGTGGCTATATGGTTAACAAAGAATGTCAACCTTTGCTCTAATAGATACAAAATTAAATAAAAATGACAATGAATGAATGAGTAGGAAGGTTTTTACCCCTAAGACACAATGATGTTTGTTGCCTACTTGACAGGATTGAATATGGAATCGCCAAAGAGACCACCGGCCTCTGGGCACATCTGTGAGGGATTATCTAGTCATGTTAATAAGTGGAAGCCTCACCTCAACCATTGGTAGGACCATTCCCTGGCCTAGTGTTCTAGACTGATAAAAAGGAGAAAGGTGACTGACAGGAGCGTCCTCGCTCTCCTCCTCCTGACAGGGCATGGTGTGACCACTGCACCAAGTGCTCGCTGTCTTGATTTCCCGGCCTTGGTCGACGGTGAGTCGGTCAACCTTTGTCCTTCAGCTGTTTTTGTCAGGGTGTTTTATCTCAGCCACAGGGAAACTGTCTCATACACATGTGACCTTTGGTTTCTTGTGCTTTCCCCCATCAACAGAAACCAATCAAAAGCCAGGTTGGTTTAGCTGCTCACCTGTCAGACCAACTTGGATGCCTCGGTCTGAAACGAGGACTTCCCATTTTTCTCTTACTTTGAATTAGAGTTCTGGGTAGTGGCTGTAGGATACTAGGACATTATTTTTTTTTCTGGAATAAAAATAATCCCTATAGTTTATAAATCAAGGAAACCCAATTCTATGGGAACCATGGTTTCTAGTGAAATTCAGTATTCTATGGGATAATTCTCAGCTTCACTGATGATTACAAATTGTCTATGTTAAAAGCATTTCATAACTTGCTTTCTTTTCCTGTATTATTGGGCTTAATTAAACATCATAAGGCTCATCTAATTGTGCTTATATTATTTTAAAATTTTAAGTGGAGATTTTAGGTTTCTTCATAGAAATCACCATGCTAGTTCATCCACATTTGCTTGGACAAGTTATTTCCTCCATGCTGTCTATAACCCTCTGATCCCAGCTGTCACTTGTGACAAATTAGGGCTTCCAGACCCAGAAATGCAGATCCCATAGGTCACATGTCCCAGAAATGGAAAATGTGATTTCTCCCAAGGGCCAGATATACAGACCATTATATCATCTCACACTCTGAGAGAGCCCTCCCCGCCCCCAAAGGCTTGCTGAGCATCCTTTGATTGTGAAGCATCTTTAGCTCTGACCTCCAAACAGGGTCACTGTTGTAGCAGCCGACAGAAAGCTTTCAGGAGTGAGTGAGTGCTTAGCGAAATCAGGTAGCATGCTCGGTCCAGCATGGTGATTGTTCCTGACACCGCTGATAGAGGGACTTCTTCAGCAGACCATTGATTTCAGTGTCAGGCAGATGAAAAGTAGCATATTGATGAGCATTTGTCATTACTTTGCCAAAGGTGTCTTGTCAGATAAAAGACCAATAGAGGAAACCAACTTAAGGCAGCCCATCACATCAATTTTCTTGGTGCTGAAGGGAAGAGAATGAACTGTGATATTTGAACTAATCGATGCCTATAAAGGTACTCTTAAACTCTTACAATAAATTGTTTTGATTTGCAAAAAAAAATCATGCTACAAAAAGGAAAATAGGCCACTAAAGTTGAAGTAAAAGCTTGTCATTCATGGAAACACTGTATTTACAAACAAGAGTGTTCCATGTTTCCTTATTCTAAAGGTTTTTCTGTGTAGCCTGAAAACACACTGTGCCCTGTACAGTAATGTATGACTTTCTGATATTGACCCCTAACTCTTACAGTGGAAAACAAACCCAACATGTATTCTGCATTCCAAAATCAGCAAGAGCTTCATGTTGGGGTACCGGTTACCTCCTAAGGGACTTCAGCAGAAGTGCTAGCTGAACAAAACGAAATGTGGGAAGTTTCCAGCCTCCTTTGTCCTTCTGAGAGCTCATCCACCCTTAGTGTAAAGAAGACTGGAAAGGGGCCAGCTGGAGGCAGCTAAGGAAAATGAAAATTTCCACACTCAAAACTCACAATCTGAGATTTTTTAAATGACTCATGTCATTATTTTTTTTTTCCTCATAAATGTTTTGACTAATCACAGGCTTATCTTTAGTACAACAATGGGAAGATTCGCTGTCCATTTTTCACAAAAAGGGAATTCTAAAGTCACTTCAGCAGTAGTGTGAGGCCATTTTATCAGGAGGGAGGTAGGATTGGGGTGTCCCAGTTCAGGTCAACCTTTCTGCTGACCTGACACAAGTCAAGGCCCAAGCTAGTGGCCAGGCCATAATGTCATCACAGCTGACCTGAGTCACTAAAAAGGACTGCACATATACAGAATAAGTGGGTTTTGTTGATATCGATAGGACATATGGTCATTGTTCTGCAGTCATAGCTATGATACAATATGATGTGCTGTTTATGAATCATGAAGAGAATTTGAAATTAAACAGTGCCTTAGACACCATCACCCCAAGACAGTGCAGCTTTTAGAATCGGTATCTTTCTTACCCCTGACTTATGATGTCACTGGAATTTATTAATCTGAAAATCTCTGATGTGACTAGTCTGATGAAAACAGTCTCACCCCACCACCTCCCCCTTTCTCATGCTGAAGTTGATTCCCCCCACCTCCCCTTTCTTCTGCAGGAGCGGACGTGCTTTCGGAGCATTGGCACGGAGCGGAAGGTGGACAGAGGCTTGTGTCTAGCCACCTTCCACTCCAGTGTTTCAGTTTCATGACGATATGGTCAAATTTTCACAGCTCACCATGTCCTTGGTCATGTCAGCAGACCAAATTTCTCCAAGGAAGTCATAGGGGCTGTAGTGGTACTGGCCACCGCAGACAGGAGTCTGCAGGTTAATGCTGGCTAGGGGTAAGGAAGTTACATTTTGAAATTGACCTTCACTGTGAAAAATCTTGTCTTCTGCTATGACTCTTTTGCACAATCATTATATGAGGAAAAGTGTGTATGTTCCCCTGTATTTGTCTCTTTTATTAAATTCTTTTCTAAAACAATATTTTTAGGGGTAGCCTGAAAAAACTTTCTTCATATGATATGAATTTTTTTTTTTTTTTTTTTTTGGTTTTTTGAGATGGGATTTCTCTGTGTAGCTTTGCGCCTTTCCTGGAACTCACTCTGTAGACCAGGCTGGCCTCGAACTCACAAAGATCCACCTGCCTCTCCCTTCTGAGTGCTGGGATTAAAGGCATGCGCCACCACCGCTGGGCCACATTTGTTCTTTAAATATATTTCCTCTAATTGGTCACAATTAAATAGCAGTTAATCAAAGTTCATCAAATCAAAGAAACAGTGGTCTGGCAAGACTCAAGAAATAGTTGCAGAGGTAGTCTGCAGACGTGAGTTGGAGCACGGCACCATCACTCACCATCAGAGGCGTGTTAGAAGGAAATATTTTGCTTGTTGTACACCCCATCATCAGGGTGGGAACACACACCTGACCTAGCTTAGAGTGGTCTTAGATGATATGGAGAGCAGTCACCTCCCTCCTGGCAGGACTGAGAGTGAACAGGAGGCATCCTCCCGTGTCTTCAGCATCTAGGAGGAATGGGGTATGCCCTGGGATGACCTTTTCTCCCCTCTCGGCGACCTCCTCTGCAGCACAACACAGTATCAGGCTATTGGAAATGGAAACAGCACTCAGAAGGAACACTATGAAACCACAAGCACATTGCATCAGTAATAGCAGAAGATAATACCCTCACCAGGGCACTTACACAGTGAAACATTCTGCTGAAAAGTAAGTAATGTGAGAAATACAAAGAACACTATAAAAATTAACAAGTGAGTAATTAATAGAGCATGGACATTTACTCTGCCATTTCCACTTACAGGCAGACAGAATGAACAGAAGAAGCAGGAAGGAAGGAAGGAAGGAAGGAAGGAAGGAAGGAAGGAAGGAAGGAAGGAAGGAAGGAAGGAAGGAAGGAACAAAAGAAAGATGAGTAATGAAGAAGGAGAAAACAAAGCTTCTGATGGAGCTCCATGCTCGCTGTGTAAAGATCGTGGTCAAAGGAGAATTAAAGGCATCTGAGGCAAACAGTAACAAAATAATAAGAAACACAGAGCTGCTATTATCACATAAGTTGAAATTAAGATTTAAATCATAAAAATAGAAAATAAATAATAATGTTTACATTCATGAGCTTCCTCCTTTTAGGTGCATTGTTTAAAAATATATATGGAACTGTAACAAATGTTATAATAATAATAGAGATGTAACTACCTCAGATTCAACAGACTGAAATTGTTCTGAAATGCCAAGGCTGTATATTTGAATAACACAATAAACAGGTTTGTCCCAATAGAACACATTTAAATTTTTCTCTTCAAAGCACGATAGGGATTTTACCAAGTGCATAGAAAAGGCCCATAAAATTTAAATCCCAGGTCACAAAAGATATTTTGATGATTGTAAAAGTTTATTTTCTCTCCCTAACCACTTCATTATCTACATCCTTCAGAGATAAATGGATGGATAGAGAGACAGCTAGATAGATAATAGAAAATAGATAGATAGAAGATAGTTAAATAGATAGATAGATAGACATAGGTAATAGATAGATGATAGATAAATAGATGATACATAGATAAATAGAGAAAATCTTCTTTCAAATAGCTTAAATCATGAAGAAATCAAATTCAGCTTAAATTTTATATAAGATTCCATTAGAAATAAATTATATTTAAGGCATATATATGAAACTTACAATAGTTGTTTGTTTTGTTTTTGTTTGAAAAAAGGTTTCTCTGTGTAACAGCTCTGGCTCTCCTGGAACTCACTTTGTAGGTCAGGCTGGCCTCAAACTCACAAAGATCTGCCTCCTCCTCTGCCTCCAGAGTGCTGGGATTAAAGGCGTGCGCCACCACTGTCTGTCACTTTTAGGCAGGATAGATAGATAGATAGATAGATAGATAGATAGATAGATAGATAGATATTCAACTATAGGAATTAGAAAAAAAGAAAATAGATACTCTTCAAGAAATAATTATTGAAGATAAAAGAGAAGGTAATGAAATAAAAGACTTCACCAGCAAAACAAACTTTTGCTATTTTTAAAAACACTCTCCACCTACACACACACACACACACACACACACACACACACACACACACACATACACACACACACAACCTAACTTTTAGTAAAAATAAGAAATTGCCACATACAACACTTGCACACATTAGGAATGTCAGAGAAACACAGGAGACTCCCAATTAAAGACAATAGCCTAATAAGGACATCCATCAATTCTCCATCCTCGATCTCCAAGTAAAATGGGAGAAAAATGAAAAGTCATTGTGAAAATACAAAGAGAATAGGGATGGTGTCAGCAGTGGACCACAGTTAAAGACCTGAGAACAGATGCAGGCGTGGTGCTTGCCGCAGCGAGGCTGAGAAGGCCAGAGTCCAGAGCGCACGAGCCTGGATGTGTGCCACGGCAGAGCTCATTTGCCCAAGTTCATGGTCCTTAAGAACCACTAGGTGTACTGGCTGAAGTACAGATTGTTGGACCCTGTGTGTGGGGTTTCTGACTCAGCTAGCGGCGGTGTGGCCTGAGGATGCCTGTAAATGGGGGACATTTACAGAGTCACTGATTTGCGGGTCTTGGATGGGCTGAGGACTTCCATAATGGAGGGCAAGAATGCCACCAGATAAAACAAGGAGCCTTTCCAACCTCTCAACAGAAGGATGGATGGTCCAATCTTCCCTTCAAACACACAGACTGTTCAACACCTGGAACCTTCCTTCAGTGAGTCAGTCCTACTGGGGATTCCTATCTGGGGTTGGCCTTCTTGGGATGGCAAGGTGCCCACCAAACATGTGTACCCTTGAAAGCCAGGCCTGGGTCTGTAGAGCAGGGACTCCTGATCCTGCCACTACTCTCTACCCAGAAAGACTATGGAATACTCCTATCCTCAAGAGAAGGATTTAAAAATAAAAACACGCTTTTATTTTGTCTTTAGAAAAATGGAAAAGAAAATACCTCCATTCACACCCAGAAGCATTAGTTCCCCCATTCAGCCAGGAGTCAGATTAGAACATGCACATTCATATAATATCCATATTTATAATGAGAACTTCTGTAGTCATGACTAGGATGATGCAGCCACTGTGTTCATAACTATAATGTGTCATCAGACCTGGATTTTCTCACTAAAGTTGCAGTATTTAGGGGTAGACAAGAAAGCTACAATTCATGAGACAATAATCATTTTCTCCCTACAAAAAAAAAAAAAAAAAAAAAAAGAATGAATGTGAGTCTATGTGTCTTCTGGCTTACTATTTTTAAAATAACTCCAGTCAAATCTTTATACCTTCAAGTGCTATTTTGTTTTTGAAAGTCCTATAATTTAACAAATTTTACTTAAAAATTTAGGAGTCCGAAATCAGATCTTCTCTAAGCTGCATTTGCCTTTTCTTTACTTGTGCCGGCTTCCAGTTCAATCTATTGCAAGTTTCAATAGAAAAAAAAAGCCCATATTTCAGAGTAAATTTCAGGAATATAGAACCTGGCAGACCAGCACTCAGTGCTTCCCAATCTGACATCTAGAAGAGCTGTTTTCCTCTCATGAAAAGAGCAATGAAAAAAAAACTCCTTTTGTGTGTTTGCACATTCTCTCTCTCTCTCTCTCTCTCTCTCTCTCTCTCTCTCTCTCTCTCTCTCTCTCTCTCTCTGTGTGTGTGTGTGTGTGTAGGAACATGTATATGTGGAGGCCACAGGACAACTTGGATGCCCATTCATTCCTCAGGAGCCAGGAGCCATGTATACAGATTGGAGACAGGATCTCACTGACTTGGAGCCTACTGCACAGACTGGCTGGCTGGTGCACTGGCTCACTGCACAGACTAGCTGGCTGGTGCACTGGCTCACTGCACAGGCTGGCTGGTACACTGGCTGGTGCACTGGCTCACTGCACAGGCTAGCTGGTGTACTGGCTCACTGTGCAGGCTGGCTGGTGTATTGGCTCACTGTGCAGGCTGGCTGGTGTACTGGCTCACTGTGCAGGCTGGCTGGTGTACTGGCTCACTGCACAGGCTAGCTGGTGCACTGGCTCACTGCACAGGCTGGCTGGTGTACTGGCTCACTGTGCAGGCTGGCTGGTGTACTGGCTCACTGTGCAGGCTGGCTGGTACACTGGCTGGTGCACTGGCTCACTGCACAGGCTGGCTGGTGCACTGGCTCACAGTGCAGGCTGGCTGGTGCACTGGCTCACTGCACAGGCTGGCTGGTGTACTGGCTCACTGCGCAGGCTGGCTGGTGCACTGTTCAGGCTACCTGGTGCACTGGCTCACTGCACAGGCTGGCTGGTACACTGGCTGGTGCACTGGCTCACTGCACAGGCTGGCTGGTACACTGGCTGGTGCACTGGCTCACTGCACAGGCTGGCTGGTGCACTGGCTCACTGCACAGGCTGGCTGGTGCACTGGCTCACTGTTCAGGCTAGCTGGTGCACTGGCTCACTGCACAGGCTGGCTGGTACACTGGCTGGTGCACTAGCTCACTGTGCAGGCTGGCTGGTGCACTGGCTCACTGCACAGGCTGGCTGGTGCACTGGCTCACTGCACAGGCTGGCTGGTACACTGGCTGGTGCACTGGCTCACTGCACAGGCTGGCTGGTGTACTGGCTCACTGCACAGGCTGGCTGGTGCACTGGCTCACTGCACAGGCTGGCTGGTACACTGGCTGGTGCACTGGCTCACTGCACAGGCTGGCTGGTGCACTGGCTCACTGCACAGGCTGGCTGGTACACTGGCTGGTGCACTGGCTCACTGCACAGGCTGGCTGGTGTACTGGCTGGTACATGTGCTCACTGTGTAGGCTGGTGCACAATGGATTTCAGACACCCACCTGCCTCTACCTCTCCACTGGTGGGGCTTACAAGTCCACACCACCATGCTCAACTCTTTTTTCTGTGGACTTGGGGGAATCACACCAAGATCCTCATGTCTGCACAGCAAGCAGTTTGGTGATTGTGCTGTTCCCTCTGTCCTCAGCCTGAAAAGAAATTCTTTCGAGCACAGAGCTTGTGACAAAATCCACCTGCACTCCAGGCACCCCTTCTTTCCCCTGAAGCTTCCTTTGCATTTCACTCCTTCATCCCATCACCAATACAGTAGTGGAAAAGGACGGCGAGTATGTCTTGTTGCCTAAATACCCAGATCAACATGGTGCTTACCTGCTCTTTCTACCTCTCTTGGCCTCGTATTAACTGTGAGGCTTAGGTCCCGTGTCACCCTCATGGCTCTGGGCAGATTGTGTCAACAGACTTCCCTGAGCCCTCTACTCACTTGGACTGGGTGGAAAAGAGCTGAACACAGTCATTATGAAACTATTCCCAGGAAAGTGATTTACCACATCGGAGGGGGGTTAAGGAAGAGGGTAAGATGACGCTTTCTCATGGGCCGTTCAATGGAATGTTTCTTTGGAAACGTATTTGTGTTGTGTCACACACTCCGAAGACTCCACTCTGTGACCCCTACCCTCACCTCTGTACCCTTCACATGGCCTGCTAAAGCCGTTGCCCTTGTTTGTCTTGGAGATATTAATATCACTGATTGGACGTTCCTTATTATATTAATTTTGCTCTTTTAAAAAAGTTTTTTTAAAAGATTTATTTATTTATTTTGTATACAGCATGTATGACTACAGGTCAGAAGAGGACACCAGATCTCATTACAGATGGTTGTGAGCCACCATGTGGTTGCTGGGAATTGAACTCAGGACCTCTGGAAGAGCAGTCAGTGCTCTTAACCTCTGAGCCATCTCTCCAGCCCCTTTTAAAAAAGTTTTAAAGACTTATTTGCGCATGACTATTCTCTGCCTGTATGCATGTCAGTGTCCTATCCCCCAGGGGCTGGTGTGGTGATTGTGAGTCACTATGTGGGTACTGGGAACCGGCCCTGGGTGCTCTTCACTCCAGAGGCATCACTCCAGTTCACCCACACCCTTTAAGGACAAATTCTCAGTTGTGTGTCAGTTTTATGTTTTGTGAACTTGGTGTATTCAACTTCGTCTTTACTAGGTGCGAGTATTTGATGGATTAAAGCAAGTGTTACAGTAGAAGTTTTCTTCGCACAACTTATAAATAATGGCATTGCCTGTAGCTACATGGGCAGGAGAGGGTGGACAAGGAATTGCCAGGGATGTAAATAATGCACTTCCTAGCTAAGGGTCAGGAAAGCTCCATCTTTTCATTTTTTTTTCCTCTTCAAATTGTTCACGTATATTTTGCCACTCATAATTCAAAAACAGTTAAATGGAAAAACTTCAAGTGTTATATATATTATTCCTTGATGAGAACTAAAATGTAAGAATAATTTTACCTATGTGGAATTTAAAGTTTTTTATTTATTGGGGGTTAATTTTTCTTTTCACGAGAGAGTGCCATGAAGTCCCTAAAGGCAATACCATTTCTACCAGGCATTGGGCAATAGTTTCACTAATCTAAGGTTCCATTTTTGAAAAATAAAACTCTCAGTCCATTTCCTTGAAAGAACCAAGTTGTCACCATAAAAGGTTTCCCGTGGGTCTAAGTTTGTCATGTTTACTCCCTACAAAGTGGCAGCTTACCCCCGGCTCTGTTTCCTTCGCTCCACACGGTTCCCCCTCACCATCGTCTCTAGACCTTCTAGGGAAAAGTCCACAGGGTACTTTGTCTCAGAAACATGGTTCACCCTTGGACCAAGCAAAAGAAGGCCAGTGGCACTGGCCTCATATGGCTCAAAGCAAGTTCTGCCATGCCCAGGGAGAGAGACATGTATTTTCCAAACTCATCCTCTCAAGTTAGATTTCTTCACCTCTGCGACTCTGTAAACAGAAAAGTTCAGGCTTCCCCCAGGAATGCCTGAGCTGTCTGTTCTGTGAATGAGTGTGGTCTAAAGATAACTGTCTAAATGCTTTCTCGAGCAGGGGCAGTGAATCTAAGGGAGGCTGCCAAGTCCTGGCTGGCAGGGAGGAAGGGAAATGGAAGTTGTAGCTTGTGGAACAAGTGCATTTTCTTTCCACATATGGGCCACAGACTGATTATTGCTCACACGAAGCCTATGGCCATAAAATCCCCTCCAGGTGATCCCTTGGAGGAAACAGTGAACCACAACTTGTCCATTATGGGAGGGGAGAAGGCTGTGTTACTCTGCCAGGATGAAGGATCTTTGGCTCCGAAAAGTCTCAGGATGGTCTTCAGTTGATGTGTAGAACTGCTGAGCCATCATCCTCAGTGAGAAGATAACAACAGACCACGGAGTCATTAAGACCAACCTTGCTCACTGATGACGTTTCCATCACATTTGTTTTATTAAATGCTTTTAAAGCTTGCTGCCAAATAGGTTTACAACGCATTAAAATGCCTACAGAAAGGACCAGCCTAATATACTACAGGAAAAGATGAAGCGTGGTGAACTACTGCATTGTGTTTGCTGGCCAAGAGAAGGAGTGAGCACCAGTGTTGTGGTTTGTACTGCCATTATCAACTCCACTTGTGGTGTGCAGTTCTTACCACAGTCAATGCACATAGCAGACAAGATGGAAGCTCTGAAGCAACATTGTAGACGGAAGGGGTTTTCCTTTCCGAGGGGGCATCCCTTGCTCATGATCTGCAGCCCTTCACCATTTGGGGAACACTGATCTATCAATGGCAGCATTTCTATTAGCAACAGTTAATCCTTGACCTTCTTCTCGTAGTGCTGTTTGGGTGCCTTCCAGAGGGTGAAGAGATACTGCAGAGTGTTGAATCTGCATTAGCTACTATGTGCATCAAAAAGATTCCAAAGAGCTTTGGTCACATTTGTGGGTGGGGGCCACAGAATGATTGATTATCCTTTCCAGTCATTTTCAGACCCTGAATATAATCATGAAGTAGCCGAAGTCGGTGAAAGGAAAAAGGAGAAGATTGCTGACAGCAGAGGAGGTACAGAGTCTTGAAGCCCTGCCTGGGGAGTTCATCTGGGCTGGAAGATCAGCAAGGCTGTATAGGCCAAGAACCAATGAACCTTAAAACAGCTCTAAAAGGAAACAGATGAGAAGAATAAACAATCCACCAGGACACACACAGGCCTAAAGTGGACGCAGAGGAATCCCAGAAATACTAAAAGGAACACCTATACTGCAATAGAAGAAGGAATTCCAGCTGGGGCTGGCCATTTGGGAAGCAGTACCTCTGGACTGGCGACCACAGGAAGACACAACATGCTACAGTAGACATTTCAGCTACCAAGGAGAGAGACAGACTAGACTAACAGGACGCAGCACTTTTCAGTTTTCTGATAGCGCACTAACTTCAGAAACACTGGTTAGCGTCACTCATATGACACACGCCATTTGCCGTCTCTCTCTTCCCCTCATTTAGGGAAATGTGTTACATTACCTGGGACTCTCATTCCTAATCAAATTTTATATTAATTGTTGTGTGGAGGGGATGCTCAGAAATGATGATCCAAATACTGAGAAATGGCATCAGATATCGGGCTTTAATGTGGTAGCTTGATTCTACTTCCCATATATGAAGGTTCTACTCCACTGTATTCTCTGTAGTGGGGAAGAAATGCCTCCTGCAGCTCAAGGCTCATCTTCTGTCTACTCCACTAACAACAACAACAACAACAACAACAACAACAACGAACTCTCTTCTCCAAACTTTTAAGTAAAATCTCTTCAATGTGAAGCACTTTATTACTGATACAATAGTTTCTCTACCCTCAAGCCAGTCACTGTGAGCAGTGTGGAACAGGTAGAGACACACAAATCCTTTGGCAAGTATGGTGTGCTACTGTCAGAGGAGGTCCCTCAGTCTGCTGTGGTCTAGGACAGAATTTAGAAAGAATAGACACGTATTTCTCACAGTTCTCGAAGCTGGAAAGTACAACACAATGAAGCTCTCAATGGTTTGTGGAAATTTCCAGAATCTTTTTCTGAGATTTCTCAAATGTTCCATCTTCCAGAGAGGAGGAACACTGTGTCCCCACATAGTAGAACGTGTAGAGCCAAACATGCTTTAACACCTATGGCAAGTCCCCCCAATCACGTTCCTGAGGGGCTACCACTATCCAATTAGCACTGGGATGGTCCCACCTCTAAATATGGTCACACTGGCCATTAAATTTTGACAGTTGACTTTTAAAGAGAACACATCGAAGCCTTAACATTGGAGAGAAGAATGTGCACTGAGCAGATGTACACACACTTCCTGTGTTCAGTGGCAACAGCTTTGGTCCATCTTGGCCTCACACAGTCTGCAGTTGTCTACAATGAGGCTTGGAAGGTCCTCCTGAGAACAACTGGTTTGCTAGAGAAGGACAGAGGAGGACTAAGGCTATCCTTCCCCATGAGATCAATTTACCTGTTAACAAGTTAACTACACATTTGTCCAGTAGAGTATGTGAGGCCCAACGAGCACTTCAGGAAGTGTGAGTAGAAGTTACAGAAGACACAGAAATGATTTGTATTTCTTAATGTGTCAAGGGTAGTGTTAAAATTGGAAAGTATAAATTTCGATTTATTACAATTTACGTGGTTTGTAACTTTTTTCTTGTCCCGACTAAGAAAGTTGACATTAGAATCAAGTCTTCAGGAATTTTCTGGATTCCACAGCTGGAGATGAGGCAGGGCCATGGAGGGAGAAGTCCAGGAAGTGATAGGCCACTAGGTGATGAGGGCAAGAAGAGCCTCATCAGAGATGAAGTCACGTTTTGTTTTTTTTTTGTTCCACATTATGTGGCCACCAAATATTGTCATCACCAATGTACCCGCACCCACTAAAATGCTTAGCACTACTGTTCACATAGTCAGCGACAAATCATCTCCTAATTGGCAAGATTTCTAAAGGTCAAAGCATCTTCTAACACAAGGCTTCATAATAGCGATGGATTAAAGGTCCTTACCTTTTCTAAACAGCAAACCATGTGAGTGACTTTCACAAGGGTAGTTGTTGTTCAAAGGGTGGAAGGCTGCTTGTAGTTTGGTTTTCCCCTGAGATTATCTTGGGGACTCCTCAGTGACAAAAGAGAAAATGAAAGAAAGTATAGAGGGGACTGGACTGGGGCAGAGACAGGTCCACTGAGAGAACAAAAGAGAGTTTAAGAAGGATTTCAGTGCGGAGTGTCACAGTGAGAAGGCCGCCTGTCACGTGGTCAGGGTGAGGACATTTCAACTTCATAGTCTAGAAGTGGTTTGTGGTAAGCAGTCAAAGCACTGGGTCATCAGAGGTACTAACGAAAAGAGGAAGTACTACAAGCAGTCCCAGAAGGGCCATCTTCGGCACGACTGTCGGGGACTTCCATTCCGAAGATGGTTTTTGGAGGACCATAGAAGACGGCTGACCATGACCTGTACCCAGTGGTGATTTCTGCAGCAAACCCAGATTTTCTATCAGAAACACGTAAGCTGTGTCTGACTAATCGTGAGGACAAAGTTCTAGTGTTTTTATTATGTAAAGAGGACACAACACTTTTCTATCTAATTTGGGTTTATTCTCACTCTCTTTACTGTCTGCTGTGGCAGACCCTGTGGTGGACAGGGTGAATGCAGGGAACCAGCAGAGCATCTCTGTCCTTGATCTACCTGCTGTTGATGGTGAGCAGTGTGCACATAGACCAGGATGCAATTAGCATGTGAAAAACTCAAGAAGAACCTTAACAAAGGAGTGCTTCATTCCTCCTAAGGCAGGGGTTGAGCCTTCAAGAACAGAGTAATAACAAGGGGAGCATGCATGGATGGTGTATTTATAGGACAGCCACTGTTACAAGTGGCTTACATGTGTAAACTCTCATCTCATTTTTAAAGCCACCCTAAGAAGTTGTTTTATTCCCTTTCCTCATTTTACAAGTCAGAGAACTCGGACCTCAACCAAGTCTGCAAAGCTACTGAGTCCTGGTGCCAGAGTGCAATCTAAAACACAGCCATGATCGCTGCCCACACAGTTTGGTGAGGCTCCTCAGGAGCCAAGCAAAGGAAGACAGGAGAAAATGGAATGTTTGGCTCTGGGAAATGTCAGAGTCACTGTTACACTGTAATGTACCTATTACTTGCAGCAGATAATAGGCATATAGAGATGCCACTTTGGTTTGATAGTTGGATGCTGGGAAATCTAGAGGGAGTGGAGGATGCTCACTATGTGGACCTTCCTCCATCCTGGGCAGAACTTTCATTTTAAACACCTCTTAGTATCCAATAAAGGGGTCAAGGCATATCATATGCAATTTATTAATGAAGTGGATGCTTAAGTACTATGCTCGTCTAACCTCAATGTGTGCCTTTTGTATAACCACCATCACACTAGATATAGGAGCCTGGAAGTTTTTTAAAGCTCAAGTCTGATGAGCCCATGAAGGGGTGTGGCTTTGAATAAAGGGGTGTGGCTTTGAAGGAGAATCTCAAAGTCACACTTTCCCAGTGAGTAAAGCTGCTAATTGAAATTCTAGCCCTAGAGAAAAACCATTAAGTTTAAGACTCTTCCTGAGGAGAAAAAAAAATATTCTTGAGGCAAAGGAATGCTTTATTAGAAATCTCCCATAGTGTTTTACAAAGGATCCCAGCATTAATACTTTACCTGGCAGGCTGTAAACCGGGAGTCCGTAGTCGTTAATATTTTTCTGTTGATATTGGTTTTGATTATTACTCCCTTTTATATTTCCTCATTCTGTTTTCCTTAGAAGCCCTGCATTGATATGTATGTTTAGATCAGACAAATAGGAAAGCCACTCTCCTGCTCAGGGCAGTCTAGAATGTACCCACTGTAGCAAAGAAATACATGGGAAATACTCAAGGTTATCTGATTCTTAGCAAATGGGAAAGTCCACTCAGGAGAAATATCCAGAACTAGCAGAAGTGACTTGATGGATTCACTAGTGACACATCTGTACATAAGAAAGGAGAAGGAGAGTGTGTACTGTAGGAAACTCCGAAGCCCTTGTCTCTCAGCACCTTGTTCTGCTGTCTGGATCTCTGTACTTCTTTGCTACCAGGGCACATTCCAAACTATTGACCTTTTGACTTCTCAGAGTCCGAATATGCTGTTAGCTGGTTGTGGCAGGAGAGTTTAGAATGAGGACCTTTACAGATGATCTCACTGGTTTAAACTGTTTTTCTCAATCACCTTGTACTTCAAGCAGAATCCACTATTTATAATCCTTAAAATTCAGTGAAGGAAAAAAAAAAAAAAAGACATTTCAGTGAAATGGAAGAGTAATTGAAGCCATGGCATAGTTTCTTGTGTTCATCTGCCCGCATTAGGCATGGGTCCACATGTCTTGTTTGGGGTTTTAAATGGAACATGCTGAAGTTGTAGCAACTTCATCTTTTGAACACTGCTCTGCACACTTCTGCTACTGACACACCACTGCTTCTGTACAAACACTGCTTCTGTGTGTGAGAGATGGAATTTCCCCAGAGGCCCACAAAGCATCTAATGAAGTGTGAAGCGCAAACATTTCATTACAACATAGTGTGTACTTTTGCCTTTAATAACTACATTCTTCATCCAAGAAGTCTCAATAGCTCTCAAAAACGAATTACAGTAGTATTATTTTCCCCAGAATGTAGCTTTTCCACGACAGCAACAGCGCTTTCCTAAACTATTGTATTTATTAGCAACCTGTTGCCCTTCGACACCAGTGCCGTTTTCATCGACCCTGACCGAGTGTGTATCATTTAAACTTCCTTTAAAAATTATTAAAATAGTTTCATGTTATTGGATTCTCTTGCCTTAATGGCAGGCAATCAGCACGGAAAATGATGCACTCTAAGGGAAACCGTGAGGCGGGCCTTTAGTTCAGCGAACAGTTAGACTCTCTGGTGTAAGGCATGGTGTTTAATGGAGGGATTTGTGAAGCGAGACACTTTGCCTGGATTGGGTACCACGGAGGCACGGAAGCACTGCGTGGCTTTGATCATTCCACACACAGGTTAACGGACTCCAGGTAAACCGTCTCCTGCCGCCTCCTCCTCTCTAAGGCCTGGGACTATTCTGAACACATAAGGAGACTTATTCAAAATGAAGCAATGTATTAAAGACTCTAAGCTTCTGCCAGTTGCCAGGAATTATTACTGTTCAACTTCACAATCCTAAATCAACCTCCAGTCTTTAAATGTTGGCAGTATGTGTACAGCTGTGTCTCACAGCCCCGAGCACTGGTGTGTTCATGAATCTGATCCAAATGAAAGGAGTAACAGAAACAGACCACACAAGAGCCTGTGTGGACAATGAGATCGATAGTCACAGAAACAGACCACACAAGAGCCTGTGTGGAGAACGAGATGGATAGTCACAGATGATATTTATTCTTCATCTCAAATGACACTGAGCTCTTGGAAATGGCATGGGCTCTGGAATATCACTTTAATAGTTCTGTAAGTTTGACTTGAATTATTGCTGTGTCTCCTTGGTTTCTTGGTGAATGGTTCCATCCACAGTCCATTTGATCAGACTCGTGGGAACATCAGCAGGAGACTTGTGGGCGTAGCACTGAAGGCCTCTGGGCCAGCAGCAGGTTCTTGCCACCTTTCTTTAAGAATTGTTGTCACAATGGCCAACGACCAAGGACCTCGCCTAGGCAGCTGCCTTTCCTCTACTTTATCAAATTAATATTTCACTAACCAAAAATACACTTGTATGATTCCTTGAAGTATTTCATTAGTGTCCATTAAAGTAGCAGTTTATTCCCATCACTTTCATTAGATCTCATCCCAGAAGATGCCTTTGGATTCTTTGGTAACTCCGGAATTGGAGTGATAGTCTGTTGCTAACTCGTCAGGGAAGGTGCAAAGGACTAAGCAAACAGTTTCTGCTTCCTGGGGAGCTGAGGGGTTGGGATGACAACATCCCTTGTTCAGTATTATGTCTATGGAGGGCACTCTTTTGCAATGATGACCATTGTGGTTTTATGGATGAACCTAGTTATTTAAATAGCTTAGTAGTATTAATTTTAATTATCAGTAGGTTCTGCCTAAGTAATAATTTATATGAAACACTCATCTTTTACTCTCTTGGAGTTTTTCTTAGAGCGCCGTCAAAATCTGTGCTCTTAGCCAGAGAGTGGGATTATGTTTAATTTGATAATGTTTCCTTAGGTAGAATTTGAAGAGAAAATGTAAGGAAAACTATCCCAATGAATTATAAATCTATGAGCTATAAATATCATCAGCTGTGGAGGCTAAAGTTTTGGACTCTAGATGTTATGAACAATTATTGGGCTTGGGAAGGAGCACTTGAACCCACTGCATTCTTAAAAAGAATTTGTGAAGAGAAGCACTGAGGTTTTCATGGCCTGCTGCCCTCTCTGCGTGCTGCTTTGCCTGCAGCTTGGTCCTGGTGCACTTGCTACAAAGTCAGGCATGCATTTCTTCACTGACCACATACTCATTGGGCAGGTTCCTTCCCGTGGGCAAGCAGGCGGTACAAAGATAGATCGACATGAATTATATGCTCAGTAGGCCTAGTGAATATAGTAGGTATTGTGGATTGGGTGAATCCACACCCTTCTAACCAACCCACTTCTACCAGGTCTTCTTTTGTAGCTGGGACCCCCATATAAGCACTGGGCTTCTCCAAGTAAGTGTGTCTCAAAAAAAAAAAAAAAAAAAAAAAAAAAGACAATGAACTTATGAACTTAGGATTGTGTGTGGAAAGACTGGATGTCTAGTGGGAACATTTGATTTTCTCAAGGCATTATAAGTGTGAAATTCTATTTTTGGTCCCTGGTGTCATAGGAACCAGGAACTGAGCAGAGGCAATGGCAATAAAATTTCTATGCAACTCATTCCCTTAATATAGACAAGCAGTTCTTTTCAGGTGTATGGTTCTTGAATGAGAATGGCCTAAGTTTGGTACACTGGCCATCCCAGAAACCCTGGGAACTATAGAATAGCTCGCAATGAATGTCATCCTGCTTAAAACAGGTACAGTGGACTCTGTTGTCAGCATCAGAGAACGCCGACCTCTACATGGCACTAGGAAGTATGTTATGAATTCTTTGAATATTAGGCAAACTAATTAGTGCTGTGAGAAGCTGAAGATAAAATTCATGTGGAAGATGGGATTGAGCATTATTGTTTCTTGTTTGGGTGTTTGGAGAAAAAGAGCTGTTGGTACTTGATAAATGCTCTGAAAAAAAAATGAACAAAGTCAAACTTCTGGGGGTGGAATCCAGAAACATCCAGTGAAAGAGGAACACAGAACAAGAGATGAGAATGGGAGCAGGGCAGGCACTGGGGCACATAACAAGCAATAACGAGATGTAATGAGGTAGAATGCTAGGAAGATAAATAGGAAATAATGAGACGCTGAAATATTTGTGTGTAATAGGAAGGGATCACTGATGGATTTGTTCACATAACAAGAGTTTCTGGAGACCCTGTCTGTGCCAGGCACTGAGCTCTGTCTCATTATGATTAATTTAGCAGGGAAGTAAAGAACCAGCCTTAGTGATGGGGTGCTGAGGCAGGGAGCCAACAGCTTTTACCTGTGTAATGAGAAGTAATGATCAGCGGCAACAGGGAAGGAGTCTATTACACAGTTAACTTCTTTGCTTATCCATTTTAATTGCACTGCACAATCTTTAGCTTCATTATATTGTTAAAAATTTTAATGTGTGTGTTTAGGCACACATGATGGTTATTACTTATGAATACATGTGTACATGGTATATTACTTTCTATGGTGTTTTAGATATGTTATAAATATTTAGGAAATGCTTCTTTATTGGCAGGCTTAGGAAATCTCCAAGTCTGCATAAGATGTGCAGATATTTGTCAAGAACTTTAAGACTCGATCAAACCGTATGTATGCAAGGCAGGTATTAGCACAGGCCTTGGTGATTTTATGAAAGCTGGCTCACCACCATGTCTACAGCAATAGGAGATTTGGTGTTCCCAAATATCACTAAGAGTCCTTGAGGTGTGGCTTGGAGCCCAGGAAAAAGATTAGAATTATCAAGTATCTTTGGGTCCCAAGTTTTTTGGGTTACCAGCTATCTCGGATGCGCCCTTTTGGCTCATGGTAAACTGTTCCCTGATTCCTTTATTGGCCGAAATAACTAACACCAGCCTTGGTACAAATCAGACTTTCCCTGATGTATTAGAACCAAAGGAGGGGTGTGTGCTGGAGCAGACAAAAGCCTTTCTAATGATCTTAGCAAGTTCTTCCTGTTTCCTCTCTTGAGCATCCAACACTTTTTGCTCTCTCCGGCCATTTCTATGAGATCCAGTTTCTGAACACATCAGCCTGTTCTCACGTATTGTCTCTCTCTTTCCATTTTTCTCCCATCCCCAATTCTCACTAGTGTTATAGATGGAACAACTCAATTTATCACCCTCTCTTATGGACCTCCATTTGGGCTCCCACCTTCCCCACCTCAGGCCATCACCGGAAGTTTCCTTAGTTGTCTGACAACGTGCGTCCATTCTGTTCCGCAAGTGTTAGTACAGAGAGTGGTTCCAGGAGAGTCCTCCATGGGAGGAGAGTGAAACAGCAGAACAAATAGAAGTCAGTTTATAGAAAATTATTCCAACAAACTTAAAATTTCAGCTCTTAATCTGCATTAAATTCTGAAGTTCTTTTCCCTTGGGGAAAAATGGAGGAAGAGATTAATTTTAAAAGTCCTTTGAAAAACTCGCTTATCTAAAACTATAAGAAACAAATGTAATTCAGGAGCCACTCTGTCATAGCAACACTGAAATATCATTTTTAAAGGAACATGTACTCAATAAAGTGTTGGCCTTTGAAAGTTTAAATTCTGTACATTTTACTGTAAATCAATAAAGCTTTGTATATGTTTTGCACATGCACTTGTAATATATATAAGATCAAATATGTATAAGCATGAAATAAACACATATGCATATGTCTTTTAACTTATTAGCTTAAAATAAAGCTGCTTCTTTGCTCATTTGTGAGCTAGGAATTTATTGATTGTCTTGAATGAAAGGCAGTGGCATCTAAAGGCAGGGAGAGTGATCAATGCAGGTGACGACACTCTGAAGCACTTTCTCTGTCGGGTAGGTTTTCTGGAGCTTGTTCACATTAATTGCCATCGGAGCCTGGAAAGACAAAGCAGGCAGCCTGGAGGACAGGCTCACTGTCCTGTCCCCCAACTTCCCAGTGCTGCCGTGAGGAAGGCCTTCACCATCTTTTCCATTCAGGCTTGAAGGAAGGTTTCCATTGCCGTCATCAGCTCAACTCTGAGTTTCAGCTCAGAAACTCTCCATACTTCCCATGACTGGTGGTCACTCATTTTGGGTGGGGTGGGGTGCGGGAAGGATGTTTCCAGGAAGAAGGTCTTGAGTCAGGGTGAGACGTTTCTCCCAGCTAGCTTTCACTAGAGAGTTATTGAATGCCTTGTTTGAATATTAAAACAATACATTGAGCTTTGGAAGTGATCAGTTTGTATTTTAGTATTTTCCATCATTTATTATGACAAACACATATAAATGTTTATAAATGCTGATACTCTACATTGTTGAGTCATACTCCTGTGCAAACTTATCTCTAATATTGTCTATCTGTCTGTCAAGCACCACGAGGTCTTCCTTTGTCTGAGGAGGATGCTAGAACACTAATTGCTTTCTCTTCAAATGTAACTATTTTCCACAATTTATTTCAGTGTGCCCCACACTATTGCATAGTTTTGATTTCTATTTAAAAAAAAAACACACGTTTTTTTCTTTTGTCTTTGTAAGGAGTTGTATCTATGTCCTCTGAAGAAAGCCCCAAGAAGCCAAATTTCTTCATGAAGAAATACAGGAAATATTTTTTTGATAAGTGGTGCTAAATTGCTCTCAAAAATGCTATGCTACCAATGTGGGAAATGGAACATTTTGGTGGCTATGTTTGTCATTGCTCAACTTAATCTCTTTATTTATTCTATTTATTGTCTTTGTATATGTGTTTGGTGTGTGTGTGTGTGTGTGTGTGTGTGTGTGTGTGTGTGTGTGTGTGTGTGTGTATGCCATGTGGAGCGCTCATGTGGAGGTGAGAGAACAGCTTTTTTTCTAGAAACCATTTTATATGAACTTTCTGTTACTACCTGAGATGTTTTCAAGAACTGGATGGATTTAAGAAGCACCAACTTGCTTATATATAGATAGCTCTTGAGATGGGAAGTCTGAAATGGGTCCATTTGACTAAAATCAAGTTGTTAGGCGATTTCTATTGGAGAATCCATTTCTCTCTTTTTCTAGTTTCTGGAGGATGCCTGCATCCCTCGGCTTATGGCTCTTCCATCACCAACCCCTTACTAACAAGGAAACTCATTGTCACAGCAATTTATCTCTGGCGCTAACCCCTCTCCCTTCCTGTCCCCATCCACTGACCATGGGATTACACTGGGCCCACCTGGATGATCAGGATAGTCACGCACCGAAGGACATCACATTTGCCACACAACTCCCATCCAGTTAAGTGACTTTAAGTTTTTCTTGCCAAGTATTGTAACTTAGCACAGGTTCTGTGGCTTAGGATACGAGCCTCAGGGTGACCATTGTGTGGTCACCACATGTTCCACCTTTGTAAGGAAAAATACAGCACAGCAAAGGATGCTTAGTGGATCATATTTGCAGCTTGAGTTCTGCTTCATTGCCAATTTGCAGGTAGATGCATTGCACATATGTTCTTCTGTGTTTGTTGTATTTCTGTGTATACGGCTCTAAGAAAAGCCCTACGCTTCCTTCTGCACAATTTCTCTATTAAAATGGGACTTTCAGCATCAGCTCTATTGATAACATTTGTATAGCTATATATTTTGACAAGCAACATTGACACATGACCTTTATCAGGAAATCTTGAGACAAGATTTCTCTGCATTGAAAAAATTGCTCTATCAATACATTCCTCATTGTAGCACAGAAAAACCAAGGTGCTGGGCACATTCTCAGAGCTTTCCTTTCTCTCACTGATGCCACAGGCTTCAGAGTGGCCTCTTGCTTCTGACATTGCTTTTTGGAAAGGCATACAGAGGTCTCTAGAGAAGACATCAGCTGAACTTTGCAGTAGCCTTCTTCCTGGGTGTTGATTCAAACTCAAGGGTGAGAAAGGGTCAGCTTGCTTTGTGAGAGAGAGGAAGTGCCTTGGAAACTAAAAATCTGCAGCAAGATCTAGGTAAAGAGCCTGGAAAATGTTTCCCTTAAAGTTGGGAGAAAGCAGGGAGGCCAAACACAATGGCTCAGCTGTATCAATACACACTCCAAAGCAAGGGAACAAACAGCCCAATGCGGTGCTGGCACCTCTGGTTTTCAGAGCACAGTTGGGCACAATGTCAACATCAGGAACTGACAGAATGAAGCTAACTGGTGTGAACAAAACATCCATCCCAGTCCTTCTGAGGAAGCTCCTAAATCCTAGCCATCTGAAGCTATTGATAAGCACGGATGCATTATTAATGACTCCAGCAGCCGGCCGCTGCTGCTCAGATGGTTCAAGCGTTTAGCGGGGAAGGCTTCTGTGAAGTTCTGCTTAGAGTAATGACAGTGTCTGTCTTAACTCCAGCAAATGGCTGTTGTGAGCTCTGGGGAGGCTGTGACAAGCAGCTGCGCTGCTGAGAAGGCAGAGGGCCACCACCTGCTGAAGACAGGCGGGCAGGCGGCAGCCCGCTGAATGTGGACTGCTTAATAATTCAGGATAACAGGAGCCCTTGGCTCTTCAAACACGGCACTGCTTCTTCATCAAGGGCTTTCATCATCCTGATGAGCCACTTGAAGACTCAAAGACTTGTAGCAATTCTCCAAATTCCAAGACGCAAACTGTGGCAAGGAAATTTGCTGCACGTGAAGGGTCCATTCTTCTCATTTCAGCTCTCTCCCCACTTTGCTCCTTCCTCCTTGTTTGCTCTCCTCTTCCTCCCTTCCTTTCTTCTACCGATGTCATGAGAATATCAGGCAAATGTTAGGTTAGGAAGAAAAGCTTTAGAACCACCTCCTCCTCCGCACACGTTTGATGTGCACGAGTGTCTGGGCGGTGTCCTAGCAGCATCTGGAGAGGTCTGTGTGCTCAGTGAAGCTTTTCTTTTGCAATTGTCTGTGGCTGAGTTGCAGACGAAGCCACTTTTCTATTACTCAAAGAAGAAAGGAAACTCTTGGTTCTACAGAATGGGACCAACCACATGGACAGCCTACAGATAGCTCTTTGTGAAGCCTATGACTTATGACCATCCTAACTGTAAGGCTTAATTTGTCACCGAAAATAACAAGACCAGCAAAATGATGGATTCATTTATTAGTCAAATACTAATTTTCTTGATATTCCTATACGTTTGTTTGACAAGGATTTCATTGACAATATAATACAATATATTAGTGGAAGACTTCAAGATATTTGGTAGGATTCCTGGAAAATCTATTTCAGTGTCTGACTCAGCTAAGACATGTCCTTGATCTTCTTTATACCTGTTTCACACGTGGCTCTCAGGGTCAGATTCCAGCAGCCAGGGTGGGCTATGTGTCACAGAGGCACATCTAAGGATGGTGGAAGACAAGGTAGAAGAAGCAGGGGATCTAATGACGGGTGTGCCCCATGTTAGCTGTGTACCTCCACTGCCCAGTGTTAAAAGGGGTGTTCTAATTCACTTGGGACAGTTTAGTGTGGACTCTAGCTCCATGGCAACTGGATATAATTCCTCCACAAGTTCCACAGTAAGCTTTGCTTTACTTTCCATCTTTTGGATCAAATACTAGATTTTGAAAGAGAATGAAAGTTCCACGTTTGCTAGGAGGGGAAATATTGCTAAGGCTAAAGGTTGGGCTTCTCAGTACTGATGCTATTGGAAGTGACTCATTGTCCATCCATGTATTCACCCAGCAATACTCCAAATGAGGCAACTTGAAAGACTTGAAAGTAGAGGAACAAAAACTTTAAAAATCCAAAAAGCAATGAGATATTGTCAGAAATAAATGTGCACCGTGTCTAGTCTAAAACACCACTACTTCTGCTCTTCTGGGTGGGACTTGAAGTAGGCTCTTTAACCGCATGATTCCCACAGTAATTAAAAATCCTGCCTTTATAATTTTTTTTAAATGCATTTTCTTGGCACCTGTCTTCTTTGTGTTCATATCAAGTGTCACAGTGTTGGGACAGATGACCTGTGGTATCTGAGACATCACCCTGTTCACATTCTTACCATGGTCATTTGCCTTCACCATGGCTGTCCACAAACTCAGAGTTCACTTCACTTAGAGAAAGAGAAAAGCTGAGTGGAGGAAACATAGTTGTTCCTGAGTTGTTATCAACTGTGAAACAGACAGATGTGACCTGCTTTACATTATCCAACAAATAACAACGACCTTAGATATTTTCATACAAGTTGTGGTATAGGAAATCATTGACTTATTTGCCAGTTTTCTTTCATGAGTAGACATACCGTCTGCCTATTAAGTTATAAACTTTGCTAGCAAGTAGGGGAGAAGAGGATCCTAACTAAAATGCTTAAAATTTAAGAATGAAGGCCTGGAAAAATGACTTAGCAGTTAAGAAATCTTGCTGCTCTTGCAGAGACCCAGGGTTCAGTTCCCAGCACCCACATGGCAGCCCACAACTGTAGCTAGAGTTTTCCTGGTCCTGCCTGGCCCAAAGTCAGGACAATTCTCTCTCACCCGCCAGTCCCGTAGCCACTCAGACCCAACCAAGTAAACACAGAGAGACTTATATTTCTTACAAACTGTATGGCAGTGGCAGGCTTCTTGCTATCTAGTTCTTATATCTTAAATTAACCCATTTCTATTCATCTATAAGTTGCCACATGGCTTACCAGTATCTTAACATCTGCTTCTCATTGTGTCTCTCTGTCTCAGCCTTCCTCCTCCCAGCATTCTCCTCTCTCTTTGTCCCACCTATACTTCCTGCCTGGCTACTGGCCAATCAGCACTTTATTTATTAACCAATCAGAGCAGCACATTCACAGCATAGAGAACATCCCTCAGCACACAACTTATATTTCCTGACCTTGGAAATACAATAATCTTTTCTGCCCTTCTTGGGCAACACACACACACACACACACACACACACACACACACAGACAGACACACACAGACATACACACATGCACACGCACACACGCACTTACAGGTAAAACACTCAAACAAAATAAAAATTTTAAAAAGTCTTTAAAAATAAAAAATGTGTGATGAGAAAAATCTCTACTCTGGAACTTAGAGACATTCATTCTAAGTGCAGGAAGCAGAGCAATTTTCTGGGAGGAGGTGGCAATTGAACTAGGTTTTTGAAAGGCAGGAAAGAAATTGAGAATTAGAGGGTGCAGAGAAGCCATGTTAGAGGAAAAGAGCACAGGAAGGTTGGAGGTCGTGTTGAAACACTGGGTGAACCTGGGAGAACAAGGAAGAGCAGACCCTTAGAGGCAGGAATGGAGGAAGAGATGTGGTCGGGGACCATCCTCTCAGCTGGCCACTACCTTTCCCGGGTATTGTATTATAAGAGGGTGGAAACACAGCAAATAAACAACAGCTGAGAGAGAACTGGGGAGGCAGAGCAAATGCAGAACTAAGGTACAAAAAGAAAACAGTAGCTGGAGTTTAGGCAGCAGGCATCCTGTAAAGCTGCATTTGGGGAAAGGCCATTTCAAGTGAAGAGAACAATACGGTGTTTGGGGGAAATGAAAATTATATTTGAGAAAGGTATGGTGGTTGGTAATGAGGGAATTGGGCTCTTTCCAGTCTTTAGCTCCAGTTAGGCACAGAGACAATGGAGAGAGGTGGACACAGAGTGTCATGGTGTGTCCCGTGGAATGCTAGACCTTTAGCTGACATTTGGACAACAGGCTGGATGTGAAGCAAAGAGGCAAGGAGGTACTAGCAAGGACTCCAGAGAGAGAAGGGAGTTTTAGACTGGGCATGGCCATGGGTTGGATCGAGACCTTGGAAGCAGAATCATGAGTATTTATTGAGAGCTTGAATGTATGCCAGGGCACTGCAAAGGGAGGAAAAAAAACCAACTCCCCTTCCACCCCATTGTTAAGGGACAGGGACATTTCTAGAGATGAGATACTTAGCAATAGGTTAAAGGCAGATTCGTCTAAGACTCCCAACATTCCCACTACTTATAAATAATCAATAAATAAACACTAGGTAAGGAGTCTTGTATAATCAAACACAAAACCCACTTAAGCCCAGTTTTAATTCTAAAATCCTACTACTTTAAAACATACATTATCTTTTAAATGAATGGTTCTTACTTAAAATATGGAAGTTGATGCCCTAAAAATAATATAACATTCCAATGCGGTTTGAGACCATTCTTTCTTCATACCACACTTTTGAATGTTTTCTTTATTTCAATTAAATGTTCTTGTTGATTCTCATGGTTCATAGCTTGACTTCTCTTTTCATGTGAGCAATACATATTTGTTGTGGAATAATCCTTCTGTACATTGCAAGTGTGTATTAATCTCAGTAGTTAATAAAGAAGCTGACTAGCCAATAGCTGAACAGGATAAGTTTAGGCAGGAGAGCCAAACTGAGACTGCTGGGAAGGAGAAGGGCGGAGTCTGGTGAGTCACCAGCAGATGCAGGGAGAAGCAGGATGGACATGCTGTACTAAGAAAAAGTACCAAGCCATGTGGCAAAGCATAGACAAGAAAACAGACAAGGGTTAATTTAATAAGAGTTAATTAGTAACAAGCCTGAGCTGTTGGCTGAGCATTTGTAATTAATACAAGCCTCAGTGTGCTTATTTGGGAGCTGCTGGTGGGACAGAAACTTCTGCCAACACATACTCATTCCTGGTGATGGCCAGGTGAGGGGTTGGGGGTGGGGGTGGGGAGGGGGTTGGGGGGATTCAGCTTTATAACTAAATACTTCTGAAACTGAAACTGACTTTAAACAATGGTTATAATCATGTTTCTTACCAAGACTTTGACCAGATTCATGATAAATAGCAAAGAAGACAGATTGATTGTGAGTTTCAGTTTGGCCCCGAATTTTGCCAAAATGATGAGCTAAGTAACTCTAAAGGCAGAAAAATGTTCAAACCACTTGATGATAAAGTCACCTGTAAGGACAATCAGTGGTGACACACCAGCCTTAAATAGCCTCGTATCACCATCTCATGTACCAGTGCCTCAAACCTCTAAAAAGCCGTGTATAAATAGGATTTTTTTTTAAATTTTAAAACAAAAGTTTTCACAGCTCAGTGCAAGAGAAAGTCAGTAATATTTTACTTGCCTGTTGCTGTTTCATTCTATAGAAGAACTTCTTTTTGAAAGATGTATTTTTAAGTGTCTTTCAAAGAAGTTTGGACGTGGGCTCCTTGTGGTGCCCAGGAAGTGAAATGAACCATAAATGAGACACATCAAAAGTAACTTACAAAGAACTTTTTTAATATTAAAGTGATGAATCAGAGTTCAAATTAACAAGTCAAGGAGTCCTCCTGTAATGAAAATCTTTTTCCAACATAACACTTCATTATAAAGGGAGTTTTCTATAATAGAAGCAAGTGTAATTACATTTTTATATATAATTAGGACATTATTATCATTTCACCATATCAAAGTTCATTATAAGACATCTCCAATACATTTTTCATAGAGCAAAAATAAAAAGAGAACAGGAGTCCTTCAATTAGACTCATATAAGGACATCCACAGAGACCGGGAAAAGCCGATCAAACAGCTCAGCCCAGGAGGGAACAGGTGGAACCTACGTTGCTTTTATGACATAGAAATGGCATTTTCCTTTGGATCTTGCATAATTTCTAATTATAGTTTTCATGACTTCTAGTCATCCACAAGAAACTGAAGTGTAGCATTTCCAAGAGCAACACAACTTTCTCAGAATCCACATCTCTTCATTGACCGGCTTGGAGTCATCTGTCCTTATCCTACCTGACGTGAACCCCAGGGATGCATAGGGGATTTTTACAAACACAGCTAAGAGTCCCTTCTCTCAGCCCACTGTGATTAGGGACAGCTAATTCCTGAGAACACCAGTACCATGGTACTTTTTCTGAAAATGAAGGTGCATGTGTTAACTGAGGTCAGAGAACAAAACGTCTCAGTGAACATGAAGAGGTAGTTATGCATCGGGATTTGTAAACACTTGTGCGAAAAAATTTTGGCTTGCAGGGGTCAGCATATGAATATGTTCAAAGTGAATTGAAACAATATGCATTTTTCATGCTGCATTGCATTGTGGTAAGTACTGCTTCTGGAGCAGGGGAGCTGTGAAGAGAAGATGGTCCCCACTGTCTCCTCTTAATACAGTGAGCAGAGTTTTTTTTTTTTTTTTTTTTTTTTTTTCAGTTTATGGAAGCTCCCTCACTTGACCTGGTCAGACATGTGCAGTGCAGCTTTCATAAGCTCAGTCTTGGCTTCCTTGCAGCATATGGACGCATACATGACTAAAGTCATAAGTACGCCACACACAGCCTGGGGCCTTGGAAGGCCTCTGCTGTTGGAGTGAGTGAACTCATCAACTGTCTTTGCTGGCCTGGACACTGGGCAATGTCTCCAGAGAGAGCCCTTCCTGCTCCTGTCCTTCTCTGTTGCATTTGGCATCTGTCTATAATTTCCATGGAATCCTAGGAAAGAATCTGTTATGTCATTATCGAAGATACTAAGTGGCTTATCTTCATTTTTAATGCTTTTGTATGAACATGAGTTTTTTGTTTTATGGTTATCATCTTAACTTCCCACTTTTATATAAGACATCAATTTGGTAAAAAATTAATATGTTCAAACAAATAAAGTATATGAAGACTGTCTTCAGAACTCGTGATTCAGAAAATACTTCCCAGTTTCAAGCTTTATAATTTTAAATGTCCATTACTGTGGAACTATGACAGATAGATTATACCTGGATTTGCTGAGACAGGATTTAAATCAACAGAGAATTGACAGAAGGCAATTTTACCTGGTCTCCCGCTTAGGATTTTTACCCCCTCAATGTGCATACTCTTGTTTATAATAATCTAAATGCGTGTTCTTTCTTATAATATCCCCAGGTTGCACATCAAAACATGAAAGAATGTCTAAAGGGCCAATTCGTTATGGCCGAGATCCACTTAAAGTGATGTTTTATCGCTTAAACTACACTGCTTTCCAAAGTACAGGGTGACTCGGATGTTTCAGCTGCATAAATACCGGTTCCACTAGTCACTTGCAGAGCTGTAACACAGTGAATCCTGGTGGGAATTGACTTGTCTTCCCACTCCCTAAACCAAACTTAGTGACTAGTAGCTACTTACTACCCCATGCTCCTGCTGGTAACTGACGTGTCTATGACAGGACTGTGTTAAGGTGAAAAATCTTTACCACATCAAAAAAACTAGCCTGGTGAATCTGTCATTTTTTGAATATTCACATTAATCAACTAATACTAGAATTTTCCATGAGGAAATAATTACTTATGACTGGACACTTTTCTTTTCTCTCTATAACCCTTAAAATACTCAATATTAGAACAATAGTAAAATTAGAAGAGAGCTTTGAACAGTGTTTTTTTTTAAGAAGGGAAAAGTCTATTGAAATATTTTCTCACTTCTTGCTTCCTATGTTTAAAAATCTGAAGTTAGCATAATGAGGAGCTGTATTTCCTTCCAGTTAACCTGAGGAAAATAATCCTTCAAGTAGACTGTTTAGACACAGAAGTGTAAAGCCTCAAATAAAACACTCAGAGGGTGATTTGAAAGCTTTAATTAAATCTTCCTGATATGATCAAAATCTGTAATCACTGTCCTGTCTTTGAATAAAGAAATGGTGTGACAGGAAGTGAACCCATCCCTGTTGTGGATGATTCTGTGGTCAGCTGCATGTGTATGCCTGGCAGGTGAAATCCTGAGACGATTTCAAATGAAACCACCTTGTCTGTGGGCTCAGCATGAGCTCCTGTATCTGGTTGTAACGGGTTTTACATGTTCTGATTTTTCAGAATTTGCATGCTATTTTTACATTCACATACATTTTTGGTACGTGTTTCTTTTTGCTACAGGCTCTTTGAGAGAAAAAAGTCTATCCTTTCAAGTAAAGCTGTTAGGAAAAGGGCTCTGGTTACCCAGTGTCAGATTCAATGGCCCGTTTTCTAGCTCTTGGTCACTATTACATGATGAGTTTCTGGTTGCTCATTTAAGGTCTATGGTAGCACTTTCTTCAAGTCAATTGTAAGAACACAGGAACGCTGGTGGGGAAGCCTGAGCCTGGCTGCCTCCAGGTACCTCTGTGTCAAGCCCCCAGCCTGCTTATGATCAAGCACAGTTTCCATTACTTCCTGGGAGCATCTTCACTTACAGAAGGCTGTCTTTCCCAGAGGAGAGAAAGCATATCACTCTTTCCACTTTGCGGTAGAATGGAGAGGCCCTGGGAGGAGGGGGTGTCACATAAGCAGAGTCCCACAACTTTCATGTCCTGTTCTCCCCTTAACTGTGGTGCCTGTGGGGTCCATTAACCCTGTCGTTTCTGCCTTTCTTCTGTTTTTAAGTGATGGAAATCTGTAAAAAGAATAGATTCAGAATAAAGAGGGAGAGGAGGCAGCCACTTTGAACATGTTTGTGACCAAAGGTGCCTATATTTTTCACACTCAGCCAGATTAGCTTATGACTCGTGGAGCTCTGCTCCTTTTAGCCTTCAGCTCCTTGAGGTTAATATTAATCATTACTCTTAATCTTACCATGGTGTAGTCTATTTGTTTTTCATCGCTGGTGTGGCTATTGTTGGAGTAATATTAGGGTGAAATTAAAAGGCAGACTTGTACAGTACTGAATGGGTGACTGATTCTCAATGCGATGTGCTGTTTTCTTGCTCAAGAAAATGGAAATTTTATGAATGTTACATTTAGGTATCTAAACCTATTTCCTTTACTAATGCTTCTAGGTCTAGTGTAAGAGGAATTTATGAAAGCCTGGGGTGATTTTTGCTAGAAGGTTTCATTGTGATTTCTTGCTTGTTGACATTTAAATCTTGATATATTCTGTGTGATCTTCTAGTCTTCTGTATTTCTTCTCTAGAAATTAGGCAGATAATGGTGAATTGTCAGGAGACCTTTTTCTCTAAAAATATAATACAGAAAACCCTTCTTGTTCCTTTCCTTGTATGGGCACTGTTCTCAGAAGCTCAGTCCTTGATATGCTCTACCTGTCTGTGTACACTTTGTGCCCATCCGGGGTCCATCCTTGCTGGGACACTGTCGCTCAGGTGGGTGCTTATGGCCAGACCACAGTGCTCATAGCAGCGTCCGTGAATGCCCAGTCATGCATTGAAGCTCATAAGCAAAGTACAGACCTGAGGTTCACGCCCTTGTGACCTCAGAAGCACATTTGTGTGGATTTCCTCCTTTGCCCGGGGGACTTGCTCTGGGGTTGAGAAGTAGAGCAGTTTATGTTAGAAAGTTCTGTTGAGAAGTAAAGCAACACTATAAAGCAACAGAGAGTCTAGTGGCCAGAACCCTTGCGATGTGGGATTTCAAAAGCTGCCTTCAAAGCTATAAGGTCACCTCTCCAGGGCAGCTCAGACAGCTGTCATGGCCAGCTCATCCCTTGTCTTCCCTGACCTCTTCTGTCCTCATTTCATCCATAAGTAATGTCTGGAGTTTCATGACTGGATGATGCCCCTCTCTGATAATGTAATTATTAGGGTCCAGCAGAGGGCCAGTTGGCCAGATGAGTGTGGCAAGCACTCTCTCTCAGACACCCTTAGCGCTTGACAGATGGTCATGTCAACTGTGTTTAAAGATACGGTGTGTGGCTCCCTTTGAGGGCCCTGTAATGCTGAACCAGCCAAGTGGAGTGTACAAGAGAAGATCCAAACAGCAGAGATGATGAGAAACCTCGGAACCAGAGTGTCCTTGGAAGGTTGTGATAAAAGGAGGCTGGCAGACGGAGGCTGAGTAAATCTGCATTGTCTCCAGAAAACTGGCCTCAAGTAGTCTTTTCGGCTTACTCTGGTCGCTTTGCCCTGAACCTAGGGCTCCATTCTCCTTCCCAGCTCTCATGTCTCAAAGAAAGGGCCCTCAAATTGGCCATACCTCTCTTAGATTTCAATCACCAGACCTCCAGCAGGACATCCTGTTACGGGACCCTGCTGTCCAACTGCCCAGTCCCTGGCAGCCATGCTTACTCACCTTTCTTTATTATCATTAGCAGCCAGTCATGGCTTCTCAGCATGCATCAAGAGCTCGCCACCTCCAAAACACAGAAGGCCTGCACAGTCCGTCCTTGAAGCCAGTCTGTCTGTGCCCACAAATTCATGTTCTGTGCGTGGTTTCAGAGACACAGATGTCACAACAGACTACTTACTACCTTAGTGGCATAAACTTAGTCTTATCTCTACAGAGTGATGGCCAGTAATTTTAAAATACAACAAGAGAGGAAAATTGCCATTGTTTGCAATAGATTGTCACCTCACCTCTTTCAAGCCAAAGTGGTCTTAATCCGATAGCCACTCTATTAAACAATGACAGTGATTTCTTTCTCCCTGGCTGGTTTTGTCACGCACTGTGGTTCACTCATTCAGTCTGTCATTTGGAGAATACAGTCTAGTCAGTGCTCCATGTAGGTGATGACAGAGGGAAGCAGAGAAGAGGACTCTGTTGGTGACTGTCCTCATGAAGATCACAGGGCACAAGGGAGGAAGTATGAACTTTTTCCCATGGATTGTGCTGGACTCTTAGAAACTGAGATACTTTTACTCAGAAAGAAGCCTTGGGCCCTCAACAGGGTTCCTCAGACCTGCCCTCAAGAGCTGAGGTCAAGGAAGGAGGTTCCTTCCTCTTAGCAGAAGTTACTTTGGTGTCTCTTTTCTTTAGCTGACTCAGTCATCCCAGTCTGGAGAATCACATATGTCTTAAGTAGCCTCCTGGGACCAATGTCCAACATCCCTTCTACACAGTTGTCATAGCAGTCATAGCTATACCAAAGACATATATATGTATGTATGTATGTATGAATGTATATATATATATATATATATATATATTTACACCGAAGAGATCTATAGGCCACTCTTTCCCTTTGTATAGGCTTTCAGTTGGCTTTTGTTGCCTGTAGGGAAATTCTTAAACTCCAGCTTGGCCTCTGAGTCCCTGTGACATATGCTCCAAAGCCACTCCTTAACCTCCAGCCCCATCTCATCCTCAGCTTGGTCCATCTTGACATTCTCACTGCTCCTTAGCACTGCTACTTGCCCAGGACCTGAGGGCCTGCCCACCACATCTACCCAGCTGATGAGCCTTACCACATGCGACCAGGTAGGAGACCCACAGAACCTCTCTTTTCTCCTCTAGACGTGATGCTGCTGAGTTTCTGCATAGAGATGCCCTACCCTACTGGGCTGCAGTCTGGAGAGCAGAGCTGCAGCTCCTTCTCCTCCCATCAGGGACCAAGCAAAGTCCCTGGCATGATACGGCTTGTTGGATGAACAGATGCATGAAAGGGAAATTGACTGCTGCGGGGTCTTGTGTCTTCAGTGCCCCCTTCAGTCATTGTTGAAATGAGCTCGGTAATGAAGTCATCTCATGGATGAGTCGAGAGCATGCAGACACCTCTGGCACAGACCACGTTCCCTATTTGGAAGAAGTGTCTGTGGGTGCTTTGATTGTAGTGCCTAAGAACACGGTACGACATATGAGCAGGTCACTTCTTAAGCCCAGAATCTTAGTCCCATTGTCTCTGTTCCCCTATTATCAGCAGTGGGAGAGACCTCTGCACAGAGTGCTGGTGGCCTTTACGCCCTCCGTCATTGTTTCCCTGGGCTCAGAAGAAGTACAGCCACACTGGAAGATTGTTTCCCTGTGATGCTAAGATGTTTTAGAACAATGTTGTGATGCTCGGTCGCACCTACTACCACCGAGATAAGCCCAGAAGTTAAATTATGAAGCAAACGTGAAGCTTTGAAGAAATTTTTATTTAATCTGTATTCCCCTGTTTCATCTGCACATCCATCCAGCACAATCTGCATCGTTATTAGCCACATCAACTTGCCTAAAAAAAAAAAAGTAAAAAGTAAGACATCTGTGTTATAGCATTAATATATTCAAAGGTTTCTACTTTCATCTTGCAGGCATTAGCAGTGTGTAAATGTGGTGTAAGCCCAACTTCCAACAGAAGTAAGTTAGCAGAAGGAAAATGTACTCAGGAGCATAAAGGAGAAGAGCTTGCCAAAGAAATAAAAAGAAAACAAGAAAAAAGAATGTAGGGAAGGTATGTTTAGGTGGAAGAGACAGCCAGGTTGGGAATTATGCAAAAAGCAGAGATTTCTGCTTAAGTCGAGTGTTTTACCTCTTGCTCCTCCACGGCTTTTTTCTAATTGCCAGCACAATTTCTAAGGCACCGAGGCAGCCCTAGCCGTGTGCCGAAGGTGTGTTTGTGCTGTTATGCCCTCTGGCTTGGCTGCCAGCCTATTCCCTCAGATCAGAGCCAGAAGGCAGACTGTTTTCGAATACCGATCGCCTCACCCAGACCTGATCCTTTGAGTTCCTTTTGGCATCCATTCCTTCTGCCAGCTTCCTCCTCTGTTCCTCTCTTTTCTTCTGAAGTTGACAACAAAGACATCCTCAGGGCCCTCCTTGATGTAGACCACTCTTGATGTTATTACAGTGTGGTTTTTTTTTTTTGTACCCTAAAGTTGTGCTACTTTTATATTCAGCTAGCACAATATTTGCACACCAGAAGATAAAGAAAATGTGAATACGTTAGACAGAGCGATAGGTTCTTTTTAATTTGTGCCCGTCCCTATTTTTTGATGTGAACCTTCTCTTCCCTGTCACTCATCTACATACCTGATCAAGAACCTGAAGGTGTCCCTTTATACACAATGTTACTTCTATACCTTAAATTGGCCTGACCTGCCACTTTTAATTTTAAAAAATATGGCTGTATGGGATATAGATGAATATGGAATTTCTATGAAGCACAAAACTTTTGAACGGTTCCTGTCCTCTGTGATAGTGAGTTTTAAAAGGGAAATCTCCAAAGAGCTAATTAGTAGACAAGTAGAGCTCGGCTGAACAAAGCTGGAGAGATAGCAGATAACTAAAAGGACTTGGCCATGGCTGACAAGAATCAAAGCCCTGACAGAGAGCTGCCAGTAACCTTGGTCTGCTAACTGACAGGGACAATAAAGGAAAAAAAAAAAAAAAACCAGCCCTCTGAACCTGAGGGAGAGTGGCAAGTGTAGAGCAGGCTCTCTGAAGAGCACATTTCTCCATCCCCAGGAAATGGTGATCTTCCAGCAGACAAAACCAAAGGCTTTGACTGCCCATCCTGACTCCAAAGACAAGAGCTGGCTTCCAGTAACACTCATGGAGCAGACAAGGAGGCCTAGGAGCTTTAAAAGTAACTCAGAAAGCTCTAGGCTGTGTGGAAAATGTCTTTCTGGGGTAGTGGGAAGAGAGGCAGGAGTCCAGAGAGAGCCAGGATGCTTCTGGAGGCCAAGGCAGAAGGGCCTGTGACAGGTAACTGCTGGAAGGGAGCACTTGACCATGTAAAGAGTCTAGCAGTCAACAAATGTAGTTGGAAAGAAAAGGAATGGCCTAGAAAGGAATTTGGGCGTGCAAATTAAAAAGGAAATTGAGACTAAGAAAAAAAAAAAAAGTGACATCAAGGGCCAAAGTAGTTCCTTGTTAACAGAATTCGCCGTGGGGCTTGAGAGGTAGCTGAACAGTTAGAGTCTTGCACAGAACCCAAGTTCAATTTCAGTTCCTAGCACCCTTGTCAACTGGTTCCCAAGTGTCTTGATACTCCAGCTCCAGGGGGTCCTATGCCCTCTTCTGGTCTCCATGGGAACCTGTGGGGGTGGGGAGACACTAAAACAGTGAAAGAAAGAGCATTTGCAAGATGCCAGTTCTGTGTGAGTCAAGGGCTTCATTCTAAAGCTACAAGGTAGAGTGGAAACACAAAAGTAATGGAGTTAGGAGGAAGTATCTCTAATTCCCTGGGAAAAGAGAAGACGCCAAAGTAAGTTTAGATTAGGGTTGAGCACAAGTAAGTCTCACTCTAGAATCCCAAGGACACAACGTCTAGAAAGAAACTTCAGTTCACTGGCTGATCTTAAAACTTCCTTATGTTCATGACATTTTAGCATATATCTTTGACCTAGGATGAACTATGCTTAGGAAAGAAGCCTAGCCTTAAAAAAAACCACGATACAATTACAGTGAGGGAGAAACTCAAAAGCCAACTCTTAAAAACCGTTGCTTTGAAACTCCAGTCCTTGTAACGTTCATTAGATGTTTTTCATTATCCCCAAATAAGGTCTTAGCTCCATACATGTTCTTCCAACTCTATATTTATCCTTCTCTGTGATGCTGAAATCTAAATTCTACAGACAAATTAGCACTCGCAGATGCAACTGCAGACTCCAGAGATGTTACCTCCAGGAAAAGGAGCCACCAGGCCAGGTGAGACTTCATACTTACAGACCCAAGGGCTTTTCTTTAGAAAGAAAAAAAATAGGGCATATATAATATTAAATTCAAGGCAGATGAATTTCCATTTTCTCACTCAGCTGCCTGTGCCTATAAACATGTAGCTCACAAAAGAGGAGCCTGAAAAAGAGAATTATATGTTTTATGTTCACCAGAATGGTGTCTTCAAATCCTCCCTGCATAGTAACACTACTCCCACAAAAGAACACTTTGGCAAGTTAAAAAGCATGGCTTCACTCACAGTCAGTAACCCTTACAACAACAGAGCTCAACACTGAAAGACTTGCTTTCTGGAAAATCTGTCCCATATCAAACCGTGGCAAAAGGAATAGCTTTCTCTTTTGATTTACGCTTGAGATTCAATATCTACTTTTGGGGAAATTGAGTGTCTGATAGGAAAGACAGTATTTTTGAATATATATGTTACTACTTAGAGCCGTATGTCAGTAAAGCCATTTCTAAAGCAGGCAGCTTAAACGCAATTACAAAGCAGGGATTTGATTTGGAATTCTCCTTAATCTACATCTACAGAAAAAAAAATAAGAGCTTTCTGTGTTTACTTGGGAACGGCACTGCTAATTCACCCACAGGAGAGCAAATTGTGAGTTTATTTTCTCTTGAAATGGAAAAAGATGAGCTATTTTTTGATGAGCTATTTTCAGGCTAAGCTGTGGTTCTTGATCAGGAGCCCTAGTGATGGCAGAGACCTGGAAGTGAGTCTCTAACGCCAGATTGGTGTGTGTGTGTGTGTGTGTGTGTGTGTGTGTGTGTGTGTGTGTGTGTAGGAACATCAGCTCAAGATGACTCCTAGACCTCTCCCTACTGAGAGCACATGTAGCTGGTGAACTGCTGCACAGGTCCTCTGTCTGCTTGGGTGGGAACCTAATACCACACTTCCACATTGTTTTTCAGTGCAGGGGCTCGAAGCCAAGGCTACCGTGTGATGAAGAAGTGCTTTCCCCTCGAAGCTATGTCTCTGGCTTCATGACCATTTTGACTTCAAGTAAAAATTAGCTGTTCAGTATCACCCCAAGTGGCATAAACTGTGTGTGAATGTGTGTGTGTGTGTGTGTGTGTGTGTGTGTGTGTGTGTGTGTGTGCAAATAGTAGCCTAAATAAGGCTTGAACAATGGCAATACTAGTTGACAGGCCAGTATGCATGGGGGACAACTTGCAAGGCCTCACTCCTGATTAAAAGCTATAGGCAATTCAGAATTACTGAGAGGGAGAATCAGTTGTCCCTGAGGATTAACTCCCTAGCTGGTTATCCAATACCAAGTGGTCAGTCCTGTAATGATATACATTCAAGCAACACTAAATGGTCTCCATGCACTGTATTTATATATTGTAGATAGGTATACATGTGACAGTAAAATTAAAGAAAAATAAAACATTAGTTATCCAAACAAGAAGCCTTAACGAGCGTGTCTCTGCAACATGCCTCTTCTCTCTAGCCAAGAAGAGCTCTCTGAAGCATCTTCCCGGTCCATGCTCTTGACTGGCTACATGAGACACATCACTTTGCAAAGGCAATCGAAAATTGATTATTGGTTCACTTCTAGCACCAACAGAGAGCTCTTGGTTCTTACAAAAAGGCTCACGCAAATCTCAGAGTTATGGAGGGGACACATTAGGTTTTCCGAGACTGTTGGTGGTGGCTCAGGTCTGATCAGTTATATGTAATGTATTGAGGAAAAGCTTTGTGAAACTTGATTGGTAAATGCCAACGTTTTAAACTGCCCCTCTCTAAGTATGTGCATTTGTTGTTTGCATTGAAGTCATTTTCCCTTGGTGGCTTCCAGTGATAAAACCTGAGGTATTCTTTAACAAAACAGAAGACAGCCGGAATGCAATGTCTAGCCACGGATTACTGACACTTCACATACAAAATTCCAGACAGTGGGAAATCTGTAAATCAGATTATCTGTCATGTTTTCCAACTCTTAGCACTTAAAAAAAAATACTGATTCTGATTATTATTATTGTTAGTGCGAGAGATGTGTGAGTGTATTAGTGTGCACATGCTCTTGTGTGTTTCTACTCACATTGCCACAGTGTGGAGTTCCATCTTGGGGTGTCAGCCCTTCCCTTCCACCTCCGTTAAGACCGTCTCTTTGCGCTTACATCAGCCAGGCAATCTAGACCACCAGCCACCATAATTCTCCTGTCTCAGCACCCATGTCCCAGTAGGGCACTGAGACTGCAGACACCCACTGTGCTGTGTATGTCAGACTTTCACTGGGTTCTGGAGCTCTGAACCCAGGTCATCAGGCATTTTGCCCACTGAGCCCTCTCTTGGGTGTGGTGGTATTGTGTTCCCCAAAATATTGTGCACCCTAACAAACTTATCTGGGGTCAGAGAACAGAACAGCCACAATATTAAACATAGAGGTTAGGCAGTGGTAGCACACGCCTTTAATCCTAGCATTCCAGAGGCAGAGATGCGCCTGGATCTCTGTGAGTTCAAAGCCACACTGGAAACAGCCAAGCATGGTGACTCACGCCTTTAATCCCAGGAAGTGAGGGCAGGAGGCAGAAAGGTATGTAAGGAGTGAGGACAAGGAACTAGAGCTGGTTAAGCTTTTAGGCTTTGGAGCAGCAGTTCAGCTGAGAGGCATCCAGTCTGGGGAAACAGGATCACCTGAGGAATTGGCAAGGTGAGGAGGCTGTGGCTTGTTCTGCTTCTCTGACCTTCCAGTATTCACCCCAATAACTGGCACCGGGTTTGGTTTTATTAATTAGACCTTTTAAGATTCATGCTACACTTGGGTCCTGCCCCTTGGTGTTAATGGTAGCTGGGTGTGCATTGCTAACAAAACAGAAACATAGTACACAGTGTTTTCTAGGCTGCACAGTGCAACTCAATATTGACTCTCCTTTAATTTTCACTTTAGACTGGAGAAGCTGTTTTGTTTTTTTATAAAGGACAATGTGGCTCTTAGTTTACAAAGACAAGGGGGAAAAGCAGGGTTAGGGTCTAGCTCAGTAAGAAGAATTTGATGTGGTGCTGGGTTCAATCTTCCACCACCACTACCATAATAAATAATCATAAAATAATTAATAATAATAATAAAGCATCAGCAGCAAAGGCTATGTGCCTATCTTGTGATAATTTAATATCCATGGGGAAATTCACTAGAAGCTGTGTAACGCCCTTCTCGACTCTGAAGTGCACTCTGCCCTGGCTTTGTCCTAAGGTGCCAGGAGAGCCTCTTCCCATCTTCCCACTGCAGAAGCTAAGGTAATCTCCTTTTCCTTCATTTATCCCATTAATACAATTGACAGCATAGGAAAGTGATGTTGGTGTGATCATCAGTGTGCTTTGAAAGGTTTATAAGGTACCTGCTGCCTGCATGTAGCTCAGTGGAAACTATTTTCCTGGACATCAAAATTCATTTACAGAACCACCAGAAGACAAAAATTCCAAACCTCTGAAATCAGTGCAAGAAACACTTGACAAGAAATTTTTTTCACATTTTTTTTTTTTACAAATGGAAGAAATCAGACCCTTCCCCAAAAAAAAAACCTGTAAAGATAACACTTCTAACCCACCTAGAGCTGTGGTTGTGGTATCGCCTGAGCAGCCATACTGAAAAAGCACATTTGCCTTCTTTCGTGGTAAGTGGTATTCTGTCCTTGGACATATGAAACAGGGGATCATGATTCTCTATGATTATTTTTGATTATATATTGATTACTTTTATGGGACTTTTTTCTAGAAAAGAGGATAAAGAAAGCAAAGGTATTGAATATAAACCTGTTCAAATTAACTTTAAAAAACAGGTTGAATGAAATCAAGTAGTTTTCTAGAACTTGCTGAATTCAACCAGATGTTTGTTGTTTGTAAAGAAAATAATTAACAGTGATGTTGCACCTGAAAACTGGAGGTCAAATTATGTTTTTATCACAGTTATCAAGTTACAGCAACATCACAGAAATAATAAGGGCTACATAAATAAAAATAACAGAAACATTGTCCAACATGATAACAAAATATTAAAATTTATAATATTTAACTTAGAAACTCATGTTTAAAGTGCTTATGGAAACTACTGGTTTGGAACAAGTTTTAATTAATTATGTCAGCTGTTCTCAACCTGTGGGTCTTGACCCCTTTGAGACTGCATATCAGGTAGATATCCTACATCTCAGATATTTACATTAATATTCATAACAGTAGCAAAATTATAGTTATGTTGTAGCAACAAAATAATTTTATGGTTGGAGGTCACCACAACATGAAGAATTCTATTAAATGGTCTCAGCATTAAAGGCTGAGAACCAATAAATTACATTAAATAGCCAGTCAGTTTTGGATCTATATTATCGTGTGTGTATGTGTGTGTGTGTGTGTGTGTGTGTGTGTGTGTGTAGACAGATAGGTAGATAAATAGGTATCTATTTAACCTGAAAATGATTTTAAAATTTTCCTATCAATGAGGATTTTCTAATCCAAGTGTATGTTCCCAACCACTGTTACTATATGATATAGCCTATGGCCTCATCCACTGCTAAGTTATCCAGACATGACTGGTGTTGACCTACTTCACTACATATGTCTTTAACCTGTTGATGTAACATGTTGTGCGGCCATTCAAAGGAGAGTCACTCCAAAATGTAATTTTAGGCTCTCTGGCAGCAGGAAGGAACAGTTTCTGTGAACTTAACCTTGAACCTCTATTCTAAAGCATATTTACTGATTGAAACACAAAGATTGTTTTGGGGTTAAAACAAGTTCCTCACACCAAAGCCCCTGTGATCTATCCTGTATGTTCTATGAAGGAAATCATGCCCCCATAACTTTGTTTCTTGTTGTACACTGTTTGCAGTACCCAATAATGCAAGACACTCCAGGTGTGCCAGTATAGTTTTGTGATCAAAGACATGCAATGGATGGAAAATTTCAAAAAACAACTCTATAAATCACAGAAAACAATCACTGTCTCTATAATAATTCTTTGAGGTCTACTAGGTATCTTTAACAAACACAAATACATTCTACTGTTACCCTAGACACAACTGTTCTGTGACTCTACTAGATTCCCACTACGTTAACCTGAAAATAACAATATTTATTGTTTTTACTTTTTTGTCAGTTTTATCTTCAAGTTTTTCCACACAAAATATTACCATTCTTTTCTTGCTACTATTATTTAATTTTTGACCAATAGTAATTGCTGGTGGCCTACAAGATCTGCTGTAGAACACATTAAATATATACAGCCAGAGTGACAACCAAAATGTTTAACAGCTAATCTGACGTAAGCATCAGCTACTCAGGGTAATTACCTGCTGGGTATTGATACCTGTTGGTATCAATAAGGATACCAACCATAAATATTTAGTTTAACTAGTCTGTCTAAATACCAACTGAATGCATATTATCCCTATACATAAAAATTTTCATAACTGCACTCATTGTGGGAAATAGAATGTGTATCAATAGCAAACATCTGCTGAACTCTATTTGTGTTGCTGTGATAAGATACTCTGACAAAAAAAGCAATTTAGAGGAGAGAAGATTTGTTTTTGGCTCATAGATCCCAAGTCCCCCATGGTGGTAAAGACGTGACAGGGAAGTACGGTGGAAGAACATGTTTGCTATCACAGTGCATTCCCAAACGTGGCAGGGGAGGCGAGATAGAGAGGAGCTGGCTCAGTCCTCAACCCCCAGTGAAGGGCTGCATCAGGACTCCACCTCCTTGAGGTTCCATAACCTTCCCTATGGCGCCACCAGCTGAGGACCAACTGTTTAAACACTTGAGCCTGTGGGGAGACATAGAATATTCAAATCACAACAGTGAATATGCCTGCATATTCATAAGAGTGCATGTGCATGTGTATATACAATCTCTAACTTCTAAGACAGTTCTCCAAAGTATATCACTCCAAAACTCATCATTGCATTAGCATAAAGGTTTAGAATAGTCTTCGAAAGGCATTTTATTGGCAGTTAAAATTTAAATATATTCTTAGCCAAAATTTACTTTTATAGTTTAAAAAGGGATAATGGTGCCCCTGGCAGAGCTATCATTTCAGGTCTTTGAAATCTAAAATATGGTATGTCCAATTTCTAGGTGTCTACTGTCGGGGTTGTGTTGGTGGCTGTTTCCTTACCTCTCTGTGACTGGGTAGGTCTCCCTTTCCTAACTTAAACCCCTTGTAAAGTGGTGATTTCCAGTTCCAGTGTCTCTCCAACAGAGTAATGAAACTCACACCCTATTCTGGAACAGATGTGGCCCTTCAATGTCTGTAACAATTATGTTAAATCCTTACACACTTCCTCAACTTCTCAAAATCCCAAGGCACCACAAATTCAACTCACTACACAATCTTCAATCTTGAGTCAAATACAAACCACACACTGTCTAAAATTTTTAACTCTGAGGCTTCTATCTTGTATATTTCAGGTATGATTTCTGTCTCAAAGTGCTTTACTGTGCATGCTTGGCAGCGATTTCCCCATTTTATAGATGGCAAAAACAGACAGTGTATTAGAGTAGTTTCATACTCACAGTTAAGCCAAGATTTCCTGACTCCTGATTGGTCTGTGAAGCTCATCCTCATGATTCTAGTGCATCTTCAAACCTTTAGCCTCCTCGGGGAGCAGCACAGCCTTTCCCATTTTAGAATCCATTACAAAATCATATTGAAAAGTGAAATCAGTACATTTTTATTTTTTTAAATGACAATAATTTCCCAGGATAACAACCTGGTGTCTTCTCATACAATGACTTCAGCTTTCACTTCTGTAGGTGAACATATCATGCTTTCTTTAAGTAATTCTTTTTTGAATTTGATCATCACATTAACTGACGCATTCATCACAGATTTGATTAAGTTAGCTCACAGCAAACATCGACAATGGGTGCACTCAGCCCTGGGTTGAAAGCATTGTAAAAGCCAGCAGCTGTTCTGTGTAAGGGGCTAATTATGCATAATGAGTGTCTAATTTGAGAACAACACAAAGCACATTTCATCTAATCAGCACAGAAATTGATGTGGCATACACAGTACATCTCGTTTGAATTTGTTGCCTGACCCCACCAAGTGTAAGGGCGATGGGTGAAGAAGTGATGCTCTCTGCTCTCAGCTCAGGCGCAGTGTTCTTGTGGGCAGGAACGGACCAGCTGCTCCTTCTTCTGGGAGATCCTCTATGCCTTGCTATTTAACCAGGAACTCCTGGTTCCTGAAAGCAATGACGATTACCACTGAAGGCTAGTTGTGCGCTTACTTGATAAACCAGCAAAAAGAAAAGGAGAAACCAGGATGGTGGCTGCAAACTTCCCCTTTAACACCATGTCTCCCACTTGTGAAAGTCATGTTTGAAGAAAAATGATGAATGTATCTTTCAAGCCTGACTAAATATTTTTCAATACCGGTGTTAATACCTTCCTTAAATTTCAGAAATCATTTCCAGGAGACAGCATCTGTTTGCACTTGGCTCTCAGTGTAAGGCAGCAAAAGTGCATATCCAGTGCAAGGCAGCAGCAGTGCATATCCAGTGTAAGGCAGCAGCAGTGCATATCCAGTGTAAGGCAGCAGCAGTGCATATCCAGTGTAAGGCAGCAGCAGTGCATATCATCAAGCAGCAGTGATATCAGTGCAGCAGCAGCAGTGCATATCCAGTGTAAGGCAGCAGCAGTGCATATCCAGTGCAAGGCAGCAGCAGTGCAGCAGCCACTGGCAATCCATGCAAGCTGTCCATGCTGTGCTCCCTTCTGTAGACTCAGTCCATGAGAGCAGAGGACATTTCCACCTAGTTTTTCACTAGCTTGTCACAGAGTCAGCAATCAAAAGATGTGATTTGGGGAATGAGGAGTGGGTGGAAAGAAAATAAAACAAGGTTATCTAATTGTTCTGAGCGACAGTTGTGAGGACAATTTCTTCTTATTTTATTTATTTACTTCTGGGTTGAGTGTGTGTGTGTCACGGGGGACAGGGCAGGACACTGGGTAGATATTTTCTTCCATCATGTCTAGCCTTTTGCCCTGAGGCAGTGTTTCTTACTGCTCAGTGTTGCCAGGCTGAGCTCAGAGGATCTGCCTGTCTCTGCTCCCCAGGGCCAGCATTGTACATACAGCCATGTCTGCTTTTTTACGAAAGTATTGTGGGATTCAAACTCAGGTCATCATGCTTACAGAGTAAATGTTCTCACCCACCAAGTCATCGTTCTATGCCTGGTTTCTATTTTTTAAAATCATTTTTGCCTTCTGTAGAGATAAAACATTATCTACCCCCGTGGGGAGGTGGTGCTTTGGATGTTTGAATCATTCCCACCCCCTGCATGAAATCTCCACATGAATGTTATGACCAGAGGAAGAACACACACATTTGAACTGTACAGTTTAACCCTTTGTAACCCAAGATACGTAACATGCAGTGACCTCAGGTTACTTGGCTATAAAATGCTTACTCAGGGACCGATGAAGTAGATCAGCATAGAGCCTCTGCAGGGGACTATGAAGCCCTGGGTTCAGTACCTGGCACTGAAAAGGAAAATGAAACTCACAATAAAGAACTGTGCTACAGGACGATGTGATGAGTTCCAGTCTATCTACCGCTACTGTCAGATACAGAAGAGGCCGAGGGTGCGCATCACACATCACACTTCTTTTTCTTTAGGGCTATATGCAGACAACTACCAGACTTGGACTGAGAATCTGAGTGTAAGAATTCTTAGTAATACTTTAAAATATTAAGCTGTCTTCACCTACAGCTTTAGAAAGCCTGTCATATCACGCATTAGCTCCAGCCTCCTTGCAGAACGTGTAAACTGGTGCCTGCCTCAGATGGACTTATCACCCAAATCAAACTTAGGCACATGGATGTGACTTTACAGCAAGAACATTGTTATTTAAGGAAGTCATCATTAAACCCAACTGACCAAGCTAGAGCCACATAAAGTCACCTGAGATGCGCTCATCTTGACAGGATAATTGTAAGGGTCAATAGTGGCCTTAAAGGACGCAGGGTGCACAGATGGTGGGGGTGGGTAGAAGACAGGTGTTGGAGCAGACACAACTTCCTCTAGGTCTGTCTAACCCTATGAGTCTCCATATATTTTTTTTGCCCCACAAGCTACACTTTTATTCATATTGGTTTTGCAGATGGCCATTGAGGACACAGATAAAAATGACAGGGAAGTGTGTTTAAATTATTAAGCATGACATTGACATGGGCTGATCTAGCTAGTGCAGACATAATTGTGAATATGGTGTCCCATTGTGATAAGAGGCCCCAAGAGTTGAAAGTCATCAGTGGACATGAATTCTGAAAGCTTCAAGCAGTGATGGCTGCCAAGAGAGAATCAGAAAATCACAAGAATTCTATTTCATCCCTTTGTCTGCACCCGACAGCTTATCATCCGCCCTTGTCCCCATTGCCACTAGAAAGAGGGGCATGTGTAATAGCTTAGCTTAAAAAACAGTATATAGGAATATGGAAAAATAACAGTGAAACTGCTCCTGCCAGCGTCCACGCCTGTCAACACTTACTCGGCCGTCTTTAGAACAGTGACCCTGACGTGTTGAGGAGGTCGTCGTCGTCATCGTCGCAGTGTTGACAAGCACAGGGGTTCAGTCCCCAGCACTGCACCCAGTGGGACGTGACTGCGATCCCAACTCCGAGGAAGTGAGAGGAGAGAAAGCACAGTCTTACCTACAGTGAACTCAAGGCCAGCCTGGGCTACGTGAGGCCCTGTCTTCAAAACCAAAAAAGGCGTGCACACATTGGACTCTTGTTCAGAATAAAATGAGACAGGTGAATAACAGGAAGGTGGTGGTTGTCCCCAACAGGCTGGCTCGGAAGGAAGTGAGGAGAGAGCCAGTGACCCTATCTGCTTTCCTTCGTAGAAAGTGCTAAATTACTTCTCTTTGGGCCCAACTGCACAATTCTTTTTCCCTAGAATCCTTCCTAATGGAAAATGACTGTAAATCCTCAGCTTTTAGTAGACAGGAGGTTTGGACACTGACTCCCCGCAGGGCACAGGACGTCAGCTGATGGTTACATATCAAAGACTCAGACCCACTATCACCATCCAGACCATCAGCACACCAATATCCAGTCAGTGTGGATAATGTTACCCTGGGGTAGGGAAAGGGCTCTCTCTCTCTTTCTCTCCTCTCTGCAAATAGTTTGCAAATAGTTGTGTAGTGAGCATTGTAGAGGCTTTCCGGAGGCAAACTCCTTAGGCTTGCAAACAAATCCAGGATGTGGGCAACAAGAATCTCATATACTCATTCAACCAATGGAGTTCATGCTTTTTATGTGACAGGACTCATGGCAGACACTGGGAAACAGTGGTGAGCAAATGTATGTGTGCATAGCTTCTATTTCCAAGGGGCTGGTAACCAGCTAGGGTCACAGAAGCACATGAATAGTTATCAAGTAGAAAAGTGTAATTGTGTGAATTGAGAAAAATGGGAGGAAACAATGCGTAGAGCACATGTAACTGTGCTTAGAGACAGAAAGCAGAGTTTGTGTTGAGACAGGAGGCCAATGGAGACTAGGGAGAGCGTCCCAGGCTGATGGGAGGACAAAGTAAAGTAGTTGAGGTGGGACGGACCTCAGCTGGTCTGAGAGGAAAATGAAGATCAATTATTTGAACATAAGGACTATGTGCCTAGAAGCAAGAGTGTAGCTTTCCTTGTAGGGATTTAAATCATCCTTGTTTTATGAGGGAAGTTTGTCTATATTTCCATGAATGAGCACAGTCATCCTCACACGTTGCTGAAGACAGTGCATGGCATAGCAGGGCAACACTGGGGAGATTCCAGCAGTGTCATATTAGTCTGTGTGTTCTAGAGGATAGTGGAGACAGACATGTTATATCCACATCCTTGCTTGTGGGGACCCACAGAGGCTTCCTGGTAAGCCTTACTCAAGGTCAGAAAGTCTGAGCTTGCTTTGCCCAGCTGGGCTGCATAAAGGATGATTTGGCCAAAGACGTGGTACCAGGTGTTGTGAGGGGTCTACATTTGTTGGTACTTTATACCTTGACCTTAGAAGGGGGAGAACTTTTGCCCCTTTCCTTGCTGATGTATAAAAGGCCCATTATGAATAAAGTTGGGGCGACTGGGTATTGACCCAGGGCCCTCCCGAAGCCATCTCTATCTTTCTAGTTGTCTCTGTCTGTATTTCTAATACTTCCTCATTCCTCTCTCTTATCCCCCAAGAACCCTTTGACAGGTCAGAGCTGGTCTCCTACACTAGCTGAAGTATGGCTCTACTAGATACATATAGTATAACGGCCTGCATGCAATAATAGTGTGTCTATAATGAGGCTAACTTTCATTATCATAAATAATTTTAACTACAAGAATAGTAATTGTATTTTATTTGGACCATTCTTTCTTCCTCACTTGGGTAACTCGTAGTGTATTTTCTCATTAGCTTAGGTTGCCTTTCCTGATTGGCTGTCTCAGACTGGCTGGTAGACTTGTCTGCCCTTCAGCGCTGACCTGCTGTGCTCACTCTCCTCTCTGGCCTTCCCCATTCCTGTCTGCTTTGGTAGCTCCCTGGCTTTCTTTTCCATCTCATTGCTAATTGTCTTCTGCACCCCAGTTTCTAGCCCTCTCCCTTGCTCATTTTCTTTTCTGTCTTCACTGATGCCTTCTTGAAGTAAGCTGGCTACTTTTCACAAGAGATGGGGGAGCAAATCCTCCACTTACCCCAATGTAGATGCAGCCCCTGCTTCTAATGGCCTCAAGTGACACTGGATGAGGCAGAGTGCCAGGTTGCTGGGAAAGCCTACTGTAGGCTTTCCCAATTCCAACTCCTTTTCTAAGAGGATGGAATTTTATTCTTGAGTTCTTCCACAATAGTTTCTAAGATCTAAGAATTTGTCAACAGAGAAATGAATGTTCGTATTTTTTTAATACACGAGCATCATTATACACATAGGACGTTGAGAAATAACTATAGTCACTTAAATGAGGGGGTCATAGAATTTCAGAGGTGGATATTAGAACAATTTAAATATCATGTTAGTTTGAATGTGTAATTAGATGCTGCCTACCCAGAGGCAGCCTGTGCCAATGAGATGAAGTGGTGGAGCCCATCTGGGTTTCCTGGTGGCTTTATTCAGCAGGTCTGCATAAAGAGGATGATTGGACCACAGGCCTGAGTATCAGGTGTTTGGAAGGGTCTACACTTGGCTGTATTTTGCTCCTCCTCTTGGCATTGTGGTAAAAAGTCCTTTGGAATAAAGTTCAGGGCTGGTGGGTTGAAACCCAGGCCCTCCTGAGGAGATCCTGTGTTTCCTGTCTTTCCTCTTGTCTAGGTCCCTCTTTCTAGCTAATATTTCTCACTTCTCCCTACTCAAGAGCACCCTGGGTCATAAAAGTGGTGGCTGATCTGCCACAATGAAGGACAGACTCAAGTTTAGAAGACAGGGATTAAATAAGAACAGAAGAGAATGGAGAAGACTCAGTCACTCGTGATGCCAATGGGAAGGTGCCAGGGAAGAAAGCCACCAGCATGAAGCTTGGCAAAAAACCACAAATGATAGCACTTTGCATCTGGGTTTGTGGGAGTGTTAAACCAGGTATGTCTAGCTTTGACATCAGAGATTATGTCCCCACACTCACAACTTCAGCATCCAATTCCCCAGTCCCAGAAAAAGGAATATAAAAGAAGACATGGATTAGCAGCCACTGTGAGTTACCCAGGTGAGGACGGATGAATGATCCAAACATAATACAACGGTGATTCCTGTGATTTAAATTATTCATTCACTCATCAGTGAATTGTTAAGCTCTTACTATGTATTGGACATTGTTCTTACAGGAGAATAAAGGAGTAATAGGATGGTCTCTGTCCTTGGGAACCCTTCGTTTTAGTGTATGAGGTTGATAATAAGCCCTCGAACACATATACTTCTGCTGCTACTATTTTAATTGGTAATGATAATAACTAGTACCCATATGACAGTCTTAGTTGGCTGCACATCATCATTACTTTTTACATATATTAATCTGTTGATGCTCTCATAATTCCCATTTTTCAGATCAAGCACATTAGGTAATGTACCCTATTTAGGGTTCCATGGTTCTAAGTAGCATGGTTATCTGACAAGAAATAAAAGCCAGTGCATGCTGCATTCATATCCTCCCAATGGTGGTGGCATATAATTTAGAGTTGTAACATGGCCTTTGGGATCTGGACTCTTGGATCAGTAAGTCACAAAACTCAATGATGTAGGTAAGGTACTCTATTTATATTGGAACTGAGGTATTCTCTTATTTCAAATAGAGATGATAAAGCTAGTTAGATAGGTTTATGTAAGTATGAAGTCAGACTACCCCATTATGTAATATGTGAGATCTCACACTGTCCTGCCATATAGTAAATGTCAAAATTAAACACTCAGCAACAGCAGAAAAGAAAATAAGACAGTTTGATTGTGGCTGGATATTTCTAGGACAGGAAAAGAACTGTTTCCTTGAGGATGTAGTGATTCAGGGGACCAGAGAGGGGAGAGGTAGATACACAGAGCCTTCCAAGGGAAACAGACTCTTAAGAAATGTCCAGAAGAAGAAGCAGCAGAGGGTCCGCAGGAACTCAAAATCAGTGAATGCTCAACAAATGGACAAAATAGTAGAAGCTGAGTCCTGGGGCTCAGCCGACTGGAACATGACCCAGCGGAACACAGAGTTGGAAGGGATCTTGCCGTCCCTGAAAGTCCTGGAGCACAGGGCTGCAAGTGGCAGGTGGGCCAGCCCAGAGCCTTGTTACTGAAGATCGTTTCACCTGGCAGTGGGGAGCTGGCTCTTTGTACGGATCTAAAGAGAACTCGGCCTACAGCTACGATGCCCCTTTGCATTAGTAATGCCTCACAATCCTCCCTTGTGTTCTCTTCAGACCCACTCTATCCAGCAGGAACCAAGACCAGATTCCCTACTACCATAAAATGGAAAATAATTAATGTTCACAATGTGGGTTTTGTTTATTTTCTTTTTCCTACAATTACATTCTAGGCTTATTAACAGTTCAACTTCATTATAAGCAATCCAAAATGAGCAAGCTGATTGATCTTTAAGGACATGTTTTTGGTTGATTATTTGGTATATGAGGGAAAACATGGGCCTTATGATGCCAGAGTGATTTTGTTGGTCAAACAAAGAGACCTCCAGAACCTTGACCTTTGGTCAAAGTGAAAATAGAACTTCATTAATGTGGAGCTAGGATGCATGTGGGAAAGGCAGGTAGTGGTCATGGATTGAAAGTAGAAACAAGCTGGGGGTGATGGCACACGCCTTTAATCCCAGCACTCAGGAGGCAGGGGCAGGTGAATCTCTGTGAGTTCGAGGCCACCCTGGGCTACAGAGTGAGTTCCTGGACAGGTTCCAAAGCTACAGAGAAACCCTGTCTCAAAAAACCAAATGAAAAAGAAAAAGAAAAAAAAAGAAAGGAAGTAGAGACAAATGGGTTTGTGCTAGATTTAGCAAATACTATCTTCTAACATTTTTAGAAATTCATTTAGCCTGTTAGGTATCCTCCTTAAAATGGTAACTGGGAATTATTAGGGTCATTATCAGTGAATTAGACTATGAGATATCTTTATCAGGGCTGACTTCTAACTTATGCAGGTCATTTAATCAAGAGAAAATAATTTAATGCTGTAACTTTATGGAGGTAGGAGGCAGACCTAAATGTAAATTTTATGTTATAACACATGTGCAAATTTAACATGTATAACACCCTAATGACAAAAATTTACAAAGAAATATTCTGTCAGACTATCCTTGATATAAATTTAGTACAATAGAAACCAACAAGAAAGTTCTGGGGAAATAAGGTCCATGTAGTTATCATTATAAATATTACCATGTTTCATGTGAAACCTTTCACTGGACACTTAAAAGTGGTTGCTGGTAGGACACATCAGTAGGATAGCTTGGGCTCTGCCCTTGTTCTGTGTGCAACCCAGACACTACTTGGATCTTTCTCAATGACCCGAAACTCGAACTCCCAGCTGTCACCTTGGGTTTTGCACTTTCACAAGGCTTGATTAAAATGCTCTATCCATTTTAGTTCAAAAAACTTCCTGAGACAACATCGCATGATGCCTGTTGTGGCTGAAGCCTACAAATTGCATTACGTGGCCTTATATGGCTTTATAATACTTAGAGTACATAGGTGCTCACAAATATACGAGTTTAGCAAGAGACCACCTTAGTGGAGTCAGCCTCTTCTGTTTTCTTTGAAGTTCCTGTGCTTTGAGTGAAGCCACACTGACCTATAATTGATGGAGAATCAACACTTGTTAGTGTTCTGAAGCATGGGCCTGTGGGCACAGTTACAGTGAGAGGTTCAGAATGGTAAACAGCACACAGAGGAAATGGCTGTGTTTAAAGAAAAAACAGGCTTCAGAACCACCAATCTGTGCACTTTTAAGCCAGGACATAGTAGAGAGTGCTTCCCAGAAAGACACGCTTTGGAATCTCTCAGTAGGACAGAAGGAATCGTATACAGCATTTGAACAATGATTGTTGCCTCTTGAATATAAAATAGTTTCACAGTAATTTTTTCAATGTTTTTGATAAGGTTGAAGTGAATCAAAAGCACCTTTCCCTATTTTGAAAATATTAAAAAGTATTTGAAAACCATGTCTTAGTAGAATCTGGGTAGAATCTAACAAGAAAGCTTTTGTCTTTGAAAGAGTTATATAATACATGGATAGAACACCGAGGCTTGGTAGACTGACCTCAGCCGATAGTTACTCAGTACTGGTGGAGTTGATACTAAGCAAATTTTGTTGTGGTTGTTGTTAGACAAATGAAGAACTTAAGTGAGCTATAAAGAGTAGGAGAATCTGCATTCTTTAGGGATTTGATGGGAATAACAATGGACACAACCTCTTTCTTTTAACTCTCTGGGACTTCAGTATCACTTTAACTGACTCTGTGCTGTGAATCATGCTCTCTCCACCCAGGCCAAGGCCAACAGCTGGATATCCCAGGCACAATGGCAGCACACACACACAGCTTAGGATACCCCCCAGGGTCTTCTTCCTACCCATTGTGACTTGAATATAAAGTATGTATATTGAAAGCTGAGACATTGAAGACTTAGTCCCTGTCTTGTGCTTCTCTTGTGAGATGATTGGATCCAGAGGGTGCTAACTTTAGCCATGGGTTAGCCCTGGCTAGTCCTTTAGCTGAATGACTATTAGAAGGCTCTGTGCAGTTGCAGGAAGGAAGTCAGTGGGGGTCTGCCTTGGAGGGTGCATTTTGTTCCTGACTCTTTCCTTTGCTCTCCCTGCTTCCTGACTGCTGTGAGACCAGCAGCTTTCCTGTCTCCCTTCCTTCCTTACCACAGAATCAAAATCAAAGGAGCCTGCCAGTGTATGCTGAAGCTGCTGAAACCATCATCCAAGAGAAATCTTCCCTCCTTTAAGATGTTTTCCTTGGGTACTTTGTCATGGCAACAACTTCTTAACAGTACTTTATGGCCTGACCTCTGCCAAGGCTCCACCCAGTTCAGTGTCTATTTTCATGGCTGCGATGACACATCTCATGGAAACAACTTCAGAAAGGAAATGTTTGTTCGCTTTATGCTTTAAGAAGTGATACAGGGGGCTGGAGAGATGGCTCAGTGGTTAGGAGCATGTACTGCTCTTACAGAGGACCTGAGTTCAGTTCCCGGCACTCACATCATATAGCTCACAACTTCCTGTAACTTCAGCTGACCCCTGACCTCTGCAGGCACCAGCACTCAGGCAGGCATACCCAAACATAGACACATCACTAAAAATAGTAAAAATAAGGAAGTTTTTTAAAAGAAGTGATATAGTCCATCATGGCAGGGAAGCACAGTGGCAGAGTGTGAGCTGGCTGCTCACGTTTTATTTATCGTCAAGGAGCAGAGAGAAGAGGAATGCTTCCTTCCCCTCCTAATTCCATCTGGAGCCACAGCTTATGGATTGTGTCATTCACTTTCAGACTAGATCTTTCTGCCTCCGTCAAGCCTCTCTGGAAACACCCTTGCAGACATGTCCAGAGTCAAGGCTTCTAGGTGATTCTCGATCTAGTCATGCCAACAGTGAAGATTAGCCCTCAGACCTGCACACGATGCTTGAGGGCTCCCTTTAAATCTGACGATCTAGTCATGCCAACAGTGAAGATTAGCCCTTATGCCTACACATGATGGTTGAGGGCTCCCTTTAAATCTGACGATCTAGTCATGCCAACAGTGAAGATTAGCCCTCAGACCTGCACACGATGCTCGAGGGCTCCCTTTAAATCTGACTGAGTTTCAGCCCTTTCTTTGCTCACACAAGCGACCATCGGTGGAATTGGTCTCTCCCACTCGGTGTGGTCAACCTAGGCCTTGGGACCCAGCTTTCTGCTCCTCAGACCAGGACTCCAAAATAGCTGAAGTGCACAGGGTTCCTTACGTGCCAGTGGGACAGACTGAGATGTTCTTTATGGAAGCTTGTCCATGTTTCCTTATAAGGACACAGCCGGAGCTTGAAATTTCAGACCCCTGATTCTTGAATTAGTGAGCTAGAAATAAAAGGAAAGCTGAGGCTCCAGCCAAGTTTCCCAGGATGTCATGACACTCATTGGTGCTCCGAAGTGAGTGACCTGGACACAGGCAGTAGACTGGGAGCTGAGCATTTCACCCAGAGTATTGCAAGGCCCCATGCTGACATTCAGAAACATGCTGGCCAGCAGAGCATACTGTCCTTTCCTCATTCATAGAAATGTCACAAGTTCTCAGGTCTGCCCAATTGCCTACCGGAGGAGAAAATGGAGCCAGACTTAGCCAATGACGTGTGTAGAGGTCTAGACTGAAATCCAGAGCCCGGAAGGCCTGCTGTGGTCGTGTGTGGTCCTCATTCATAGACAGTGTTTGCCCTGCACTGTTCTCTGCTCACTGTGACTCTGATTCTCTCTGGGACTGAGGTAAGGATGAACCACAAGGCACTCCATGTAGAACAGAGCGGGTACTGGAATCTAGTGCCATACTTCCTGGATATCAAGTTTGGTTTTGCATGTGTGCCTCAGAGTTGGAGACATTTTTTAAGCTCTCCTCAGTTTCTTCCTTATAAAATGAGATGATATACTCAGTAACCATTCACCGGCTACTTCTCTGGGAAGGGAATTATTTTTGTGGCTGGGAACATGGCCATAAACAGACTAGATAAAGTTCCATCCCATGCCGCTCCCCTCCCCAATAGACTCATATCACAACTCATGGCAAAAAATAAAGTATAGCAAGAAGTAAAAAGCTCTACAGAACAGTTTAGGAATCGAACAATCGTCACTCAGGAGACAACACACAGAACAGTTTAGGGATCGGAACAATGGTCGCTCAGGAGACGACACACAGAACAGTTTAGGGATGGAACAATGGTCGCTCAGGAGACAACACACAGAACAGTTTAGGAATCGAACAATCGTCACTCAGGAGACAACACACAGAACAGTTTAGGGATCGGAACAATGGTCGCTCAGGAGACGACACACAGAACAGTTTAGGGATCGGAACAATGGTCGCTCAGGAGACAACACACAGAACAGTTTAGGGATCGAACAATCATCGCTCAGGAGACGACACTGGAGTAGAGACCGTGATGAGTGGACTGACGACAACTGGAAATGTTGCGACAGAAGAAACAGGAGCAAAGGCTCTGGGACTGAGGAATGCCTGGAGAAAATGACAGCAACTGCCCAGTAAATGAACTTGTCTAGATGTTGCCAGCTAATTAGTGCATTTACACCTCAAGAACAGCCTGATAGGGAAGTGATTATTGATTAAGTCAGTTGTTAGTAGGAAAAATTGCTTTATATATTCTGGTCTTCTAGTTCATTCATCCCCAACTCCAGCTACCTTAGTTTTGATTTTTATTGCTGTGAAGAGACATCATGACCACAGCAACTCTTATAAAGGAAAATACTTACTAGGGGCTGGCTTACAGTTCAGAGGTTCAGTCCATTATCATCATGGTGGGACATAGTGGCATGCAGACAGACATGGTGCTGGAGAAGGAGACGAGAGTTCTACTTCTTGATAAACAGGCAACAGGAAGTGAACTGAGACACTGGGCATATCTTGAGCATAGGAGACCTCAAAACACATCCCCACAGTGACACACTTCCTCCAACTAGGCCATACCTACTCCAACAAAGTCACACCTCTTAATAGTGCCACTCCCAATGAGCTTATGGGGACTAATTGTATCCAAACTACTACACCAACTTAAAAACATCTTCTTCAAGCTTGGGGACACTGTGTAGCAGGAATCTTAGAAGGTTTTATTAATAAAATCAAACCTGGAGCCAAGTATTGGAGTGAACACTGGAAGATCAGAGAGGCAGAACAGGCCATAGCTAACCTCACCTGGCCAACTTCTCAGCTGATCTTGTTTCCTCAGACTGGAAGCCTCTGTGTCCTCATATCCGAATGGCTCTCAGCTGAACTGTGCTGCTCAAAACCTAAAAGCTTAACCAGGCAAATGCTTAACCAGCCAAATGCTTCTAGTTTCTGGTCCTCATGCCTTAACACTACCAGCTGTTGAATTCTACTAGGGGTGTAGGTGACATGTTAGAGTCTCCTGCATACCCTATTTTCTACCTCTACCTCCTTAAATCTACTCTTATAGTCAAAAGATTTCCTGTGTCCCAGCCTGCCGGTGGTCAGGACAAATCTCTCCCACTCGAATCCCCCAAGTAACACAGAGGCTTATATTAATCATAACTGCACAGCCATGGCTCAAGCTTTTTGCTAGCTAGCTCTTATATCTTAAATTAGCCCATAACTATTAATCTATGTATTGCCACATGTTCCATGGCTTTACCTGTGTCCCATTACATGTTGCTCCTTGGGTGGCTCTCTGACGTCCCACTCCACCTTCTTCCTGCCTCTCCCTTTGAATTCCCAGCCTTCCTCTAAGCTGCCTTGCCATAGGCCAAATGACTTTATTTATTAACCAACACATACTCACAGCATACAGAAAGATATTCCCCCATCACTTCCCCTTTTCTGTCTAAACAAAAGGAAGGATTTAACTTTAACATATTAAAATTACATATAACAAAACAGTTATCAAGCAAGAATTATAGTTATAATATCTAGTTTACTTGTATTTGGCAAAATTAAAGAAAATATTCTATCATCTATCCTATATTTGTGAGTCTAAACTTTTAAATCTAATTTATCTTTTATCATAATCAAGGAAAAGTATAACTATCTAGTCTTCAACTACATCAAAGACCCCAGAAGGATACAATATTACCTAAGTAAACAGGAAGAACATTGTAAGCAACTTCCAAAAATTCTGAAAATGACAGAGAGAGCTGCCTGCCTGGACAGTCATCCAAAGTTTCTCTGTAATGTTGGGTCATCCATCTTCAGCCTATAGGCCTAGACTCTCTCAGTTGCTTTTCTCTGTGTCCTGTAGAATGTTTGGCAGTCTCCTCTGTGAAGCAGGAACCTGAAGGACCATCTCATCTTGCAAAATTCAGTGGTCACCTTCCTATGGGTCCTGTATGTCCACTTGATACAACATTTTGTCAAGCAGTCCAGGCAAGAACAGTTTCTTGCCCAAATGGTTATTTTGCAAAGAAGAAGATAAACTCCATATGGAGTGTCTTCCTCTTTGAAGTAAATGTGTGTAGTCAGGAGCAGATGCGTCTCATTGTCCAGGAAAGTCTAAGTTTTTAAAATATTTTAAATGCCATATTCTGTAGGTCTTTGAAGTGTTTGAAGATTACCTACCTAATTGAAATGTATCTATGTATATCTAGAAAATTTAACTAACATGAATATAAGTTTGATTATCATTGATGATTAACTATCAATCTGTATTTTTAATGATACATTACAATTTTAAATGAGTTGTATAAACATTATACCTTAAACAAGAGTAAAAATATACATACAGTATAACAAAATTAACTTTAAATTTGTATCAATAAACTAAAATCTATAACATTGTAAAACATTTCAAACAAGTTGTTGCTCTTTAAAAATTGATTCAATAATTTACCCTTTCATCCTATCATATCTATACTATCTCCTTTTTTTCTTTAGAAAGAGATTGCTTTTATAATCAACCCCCTTTAAGTAAAAATAAACATTTATAAACAATATTTTGGGAATTTGGGCATAGCTTCTCATACTACTTCCTGCTAGCTGTGGGCGCTGGTAATCTTATGGTGATCCTGAGAACATTAAGAATTATGGTCAAGTCCTGACTGGAGTAGTCTGTGATGCTGCATTGTCTGAGCCAGTTGTCTGGAAGCTGATTTTGGATATTGGATCATCTGAAGACCTCTCAGAGGATCTTCCTTGATCAAACCATATGAGCCTGGAAGCAATCCACAAGTCTGTCAAATGCAAATGGGCTAGACATTGTTAATGTATTTATTGCTTATATATATTGTATATAGTTATTGTACTTATTGCATATAGTTTTCTTATATTAGTTATAACTTAAAATTTTTTATTAGACAAAAAAGGGGAAATGTGATGATATTTTGAAATGTGATGATATTTTATTTGTGCTTTAATAAATGAAGTTTGCCTGCAGAATCAGAGGAAAAAGAAAGCTATTATAAGTAAACAAAGAAGTCAGGCAGTAGTAGTACACACCCTTAATCCTATCACTTAGCAGGCAGGATCTCTGTGTGTTCAAGGCCACATTAGGGAACAGAGCCAGGTGTGGTGGCACATGCCTTAATTTCACAGCAAGGTAGACAGGAAGTAACTCACATTTGGAAGCTGCAGAGTTGGTGAGGTAAGATTGGCTGGTGGCTTTTCCTGTTTCCCTGATCTTTCTAAGGCTTTCACCCCTATATTTGGCTCCATGTTTTTTATTTAATAAGACCATTTAGAAATTCGTCTACATACTCTTCTGTGAGATCCCCAACACCAATATTACCTGTGTGGCCTCCTAAGTTCAGCTTGCTGTCCAGCACAGTGCTAGGGATTTGGGGGCAATAGTGTGTCTTAAAGACAGATGTCTTCAAATGAAAGGCAGTTCCAAACATGTATTTCACCAGGGTTTATAATTTTGTCAAATCAATACTTCCTCTCTGAGCCTAAGGAGTCCCATAGAAAAATAAAGGCACAAATGTGAGGGAGAGGCCATCAGACCATTTGTCAGCCCAATAGTGATTCTGCTCATTTTGTGAAACAAACAAAAACATTTGAGGCTGACACCTCCTCCTGCCCCGTGCTGAAACACAGGGATCGTTCCAACTAAATCCATCTGTTATTTTCCCCTTGAAATAATTACATTTGCATGTGTCTATAATCTTGTCCATATCTGCATAAGTAACTGGCTGAAAATGACCTCCTGGTCATACCTTGGTCTAACTGGGCACACATGATGTTACTGGGTACATTCAGGAACCTTATTTAGTAAGGATTTCTCATATGACTTTGTGACCTAACATCCTTACCTAAGTCCCTAACACGATTTACCAATCAATTTGTATTACTAAAATGAAATGCCCGAGGCAACTGGCGTTATAGGGAGAAAAGATTTGCTTAGCACCAATCTTTAGAGGCTCAAAGTCCGAACCAGATGACCCACTGGCTTGGCCTTAGATGAGTGTAGCAGATGGTGGCACATCACGGCAGGAAAACACAGAGGACCAGATAGTCACATCTCAAACCAGAGAAAGACCAAGAGGCTAGCATCCTACAGTCAGTGACTTTGGAGGGTGCACCTCCAATAAACTAAATGTCTCCCCTAGACTCCATCACCTGAAGGCTCTACTCCCCCAAGGCAACACACGGACCTTCAAAAGCTGCTCACAACAAAACACAACACGTGGCCTGCCATGGCCAATAACAACAACTCAGCTTCAACAGACATTTACTGGAAAGTCATGTCTCTCATTTCAGCATTGCGACAGTTTAATGTAGCCTCGCTGCTCCATAAGTCATCCAGTTGCAAGATCACACCTCCTTCTGACACCCTGGTCAGTGTTCTGGGTCTCTGTCCTTTCTAATTACCCTTCTGTGAAATTCTCCCTGCTCTCACTGTCTCTGCCATGTTAGTGGAGGTTTGGCCACTGCCAGACATTTCTGTGGTCCCCTTTTCCCTGCCCTTAATTTCAGGGAATGACTGATACTCTTCCAGGCCTAACTTTGTCCCAAGTATAAGTTTAGATGTGCCCCATGTTCCCTCTCACTCTCTGATGACAGGAAGAGCTGGGCTCCGATGCTTCAGTGAACCTCAGATGCTATTAGGATAGAGTGGACTAACACCGAGGACTTACAATAGCCCTATTAGAGTCCTCAATCCAAGCCCCTTCTGAGAGCCCTAGTAAGTCCAAGCTGTCAGTGCCCTGATCTCTTAGTGCCTTTCTTCTATCGGGTTATAGAGTCACCTTACAGCATCAGCAATGGGAAGTCCTTGCAAAGACCTTTTATATTATGATTCCAATTTTCTTCTTTTCCATAGTCCTGAAAGAGGACTATTATTGAAAATGTAATCCTAGGTTCTATGTCCACCTGGGGAACAGCTTCATGTGTGTCCAAAGGCCTTTCCCTAAGCTTCCCTTCCAGGCAATTCATAGAACACGATAAACCAACACAGGGTAGTTCCCTGTTCACTTACAACACATGTGGGACAGATAGGAGCTGTCTCCATTTCAGCCCAGTTTCTGACAGACAGGACATAAAGACTGGCTCTTGGGACCTTCCTGACATGCCTGCCTCTGTTCTCCAGCTCTGCTGTATTTTGTAAATCTTACCACTGAAGTCTCACTGTGGTGAGTCCTTAGGAATTGGTGCTTCACATCATGCTTTGTCACTTGTTATGTGTAGGTGATGAGATTGGAACCAGCATCAGGTCGTGAATAGGACATCCCCAGGATTAAAGTTACCCTATATTGGTCCAGTGTTGTCTGTCTTTTATGCTGAGGACACAGTATAGTCTCCATCCCTCAGGCCAATGCCACTCTCTTCATCAAGGGCTATTCTTGGCATTTCATTAGCTATCATCGTCTCTGACCTGTCTTTTGGCTTTAAAGAGGGCTGATCACATGTGCAAGCCTCTGCCTTCAGACCAAACAAACAAACAAACCAAACAACAACAAAAAAGTTATAACATTTATATTTATTTATACATTTTACTTAGTATTTCTTTACACTTAACACTCATAGCCTTACACTTTTTATTTATATTATTTTATTCTTTATATGTTATAATCTTCTTCCACATTAAATTAGAACTTTAAAAACAAGAATGATACCCTAGAATTTTTCTCAAAATGTTCCAAGTGCATACAAAATATGAGTTGAATATTGATTTTCATCATAATTGATAGAAAATAATTGAAAATTGAGGAGCTGCCACAAATAATTCAAAGATGCCTTTTAAGATGTACATCTTAAATGACTTTTCATATGACTACTAGTGTTCAGGCACCACGAGGTCAGAGCTAATAATTCTGCACCAAACCTCCTTATCTTTCAAAACAACAGAAAAAAGAGCAAGTCTCAAGCTCACAGGTGAATGCCAGTAAAAAGGAAACACACCCATAAGGTTTTTAATAACTTGAAAACAAAGCCAATTAAAGTAACACCATGGGGCTTCTGCATACTAATTTTGCACACATTATTAGATGGTCCAAACGCTGACACTGTCACTAGATGTCTTTATAGGTTCTTGATATAAATAAATGGACAGCAAAGGCCTGGCCATTTAAAATGAACACAGCTTTTGGCTTGATTTTGGAGATAATCTTTTAATTGCAAAAAGCCAAGTCACTATCTGTTTTTGAATCTTTACCTTAATGAAGTTCTTTTGATACATACTGAATAAAATGCTGACTGGAATGCCCAGGTGTTTCCCATGCACCTTGTAAGCAAAGCTTTCTGAAAACCCGTGTTACTTTTTGATTATAAACAACCCGTGTTCTGTCTTGTTCCTTCACACCTTTTTAAATTAAAAAATATCTAATGTCAGGCCAAGTTAAACCCATTTCAGAGACACTAACCTTAGAAAGGCAAAGAGCTTCTTGCCACAAGTTATCACCATGCCCTTAAATGACATGAGCTTGAGCAGCGTTGGATGCTGATGTGGGGAACTATACTGGGAAGTTGCTGCTTCTTTCCAGGTACTTAAAATCCCCTGGAAACTTGTTTATTTCAGCAAAGGGCCCCCACCTCCAAATGTACCCGCCTGTCGGGAGCTGTATTTAAATGCCTCTGCCAAATGAAAGGCTCCTTTCATGCCATTGCAAGCCCTGAAGTACCAAAAGGGTAAATAATTTGAAGTATCAGTTTTGACTGACTTGGCTTTGAACCAGGCACACACAGCCTGTGTGAGCAGCTGCTCACCTGCCTCTCAACCCCTCCCTCCCCGACCTGCTAATGTTGGTGCTCGTGATAAACACCTTAATGCGCTGGATTAATGAGTTAGAGCCCAGAGAAAAGGACTAAACCCATAACTTTTCCACAAACTTAGTTAAATGTCAAGGTTTTTAAAGGCCTAGTTAGCAAGTATATTAGATGAGATATGTCAGTTTCCCAATTTACCACTCTGACTTGTCTCTTGTGATTCCTCATAGCCTCTAGCCATTCTCCTCTTACCTGAGGCATTCTCCAGCAAAAACCTGATGCTTCCAGTCATTCTGCATTCCTGTGTTTCTTCAAAAATAATTGGACAGGCACCTTTCCATAAACAATCATCATTAGTTTTATACGGTATACAGATAAGAACACCACACAAACACGCTTCAATGCAATGTCTTGAGCCAAATAATAATAATTTGGCTCAGGCACCACAGATGTGATTGACAGAGAGGCAACACACTTAGCACTCTTCCAGGAGGCTCTAAGACTGAGCTCCTTGATGCTCAGGAAGTCCTGCTCCCAGAAAAGTGACACAGCCATTGACCACTGGGTCTGTTGCAATTCAAGAGCAGTTCAGCTTCCGGAATCTATGATTAAAGTCATTACAGGAGCTGTCAGAAGACAGGGAGAAATGCACACTGTCACACGGAGCAGCTGTCTGCAATGCTACAGATTTCCACAGCGTTTAACACTTTAAAGTGGGGATCTTAACGAATCAACCCCATTTGCGAAGCTGGAAACTTCAAGTGTGTGTGTGTGTGTTGTGTGTGTTGTGTGTGTGTGTGTGTGTGTGTGTGCGTGTGTGTAGGATTAGCCCCAAGTTTCTTTGAAGTTTTGTTTTTTGCTTCTGTTTTTGTGGGCTTTTTTTTCCTTTTCTTTTTTGTGATTATGGCCATAAGTACATAAGTACAAAGTTTATTTTTAAAAAAAGGAATATATTTTGAGCATCTTTTTTTAAAAAGCAAGAGTGTCAAATAGAAAAAGACAATGGAATGAAAGATTAAATGAGGCAAAAGAAAAACATGATTTGCAAGGTTTCAGCAGCAATTTTTTACATTAAAATCTTCATTCACTATAATGTTCAAATGAGTGTGGTATTTCCAGTCCAATGATAAGCCTGGGCGCAAGGGTAAGCTGCTGCTGGGTGTGTGTTTTCTAAAGTCAGGGTGACAATTGTTGACTCACACTGAAGGTTTTCTGCTATGCTGTAGTCTATAGTTGGGCAGACATCCCACTAAAATGATTAATGGAGTAGCAGCTTCTGAACTCATTAAATAAAAACCGTTTGGATTCTGAGTACATCTAGTGAGTGTTTATCAGCATAGTTGCCAGTGAGCAAATGGAAAAGTCTAGAAACTGCCACACACCAAAGGAAGCGAAGGAGACATGATGGCTGTGTGAGATACACTATCCTGCACGGGATCTAGGGACGGAAGCCAGGCATGGGAAGAAATGAGTGAGCTTCTGGTGAAGTACAGCCTTCAGGTGACCTGCCTGCTTCCTTCCCTGTGGCCAGCACGCTCAGCTCCTGCAGCTGTCCTGGGTCATTTGAATACCGAAAGCCACTTTGTTGCCTAACTGAAATTCAGGTTTCACTGGGTCACCTGCATTTTATCAGCTAAACTTGATCATTCTGACAGTAATAAAAAATATTAGCAGTGGAGGGAGCTATTAGTGGTATGTAGGAATGCAGTACGAATTTGGCCACTTTCTATAAATCTAAAATTAGTCTAAAATGCATTTAAACTTAAAAATTGTATAGGAAATATGTAGCCCAAGAAATACATTTTTGCTTTAATATTTTAGTTGGCACATTTTATGTGCCTAAAAAAGATTAAAACCTGACACCAGTCTAAGCTTTGTGGGTTTTTCCCAGTATGTAATCAAGTTTTCAAAAAATAAAGAAATCAACAACAACAACAACAACAACCAAAAAGAGTGTACTTTACCCACTTTCTAGTGAGAGGAGACTTGACACAATAATAGTAACAGTAAGAGTCTGTTTATTTTCCCCTCACCTGCTATGCCTGGGTTTGACATTAAGAATATTGTGTTTGATATTTTCTGCATTAACAGCCTCTTCAGACTTTGGTTCCGTTTTACTTCCAGTCAGAAAGATCAGAAAAAGCTGTAGTGACACAGTGAGAAACTTTATCCACCCAAAGAGACATTACCCATTCCACCAGACTGCAAATCAAAGAGTGTCTCTTAGGCTGCTTAAAAATTCATTTTAAAATCTGATCCTGATTGTACTTTTATGGTAATTTCTTACCATCAATCATCCTTTTACCTTTAGTCTCCGAGACCACTGTTCTCCCAATAGATCTCATTCACTCCAGCTCATTAGCATTCTTTAGGGGAGAAAACAGGGTGCAAAAGCCTCACAGAAAATGAGAGAGATGGAAATTTCCCAGAAAAGTCAGGTTCACTAGGAAGCAGACCTAATGATATGTTCTGATCTTTCTTCTTCTTTTTACTTTCTTTCTTTTTTTTTTTTTTTTGATAATTAAAATATGGGAGGAAACACAAGTCCTCCCCAAAAAGCAAAATCTTATCTCCTCTGTGAATAAAATAGGTGTAATCTGCACTCAATTCCCAATTTTTTTACCTTATAATTTTTTAGGGTTCTGATTTGATTTTGTTATTTTGAAGCATTTTTTAAACTCTCCAGAACTTTCTTTCACCCTGTGATGTTTGCCTGCACTTCCACGGAGCTATCTGTTCATTTGTTTTTAGTAAATGGAACTGTGCAGCAGCGCACAGCTAGCCACAGCCAGCCCGAGCAGGCCCTTCCCTGGCATGAAAATTCACATAGTGTTAGGGAAATCAATATTACAACTTTGGTTATTACTCTCCACTCAGCAATGATTATTTGCCTGCTCCCACTTACCAATTAATCACTGGAAAGGAATAGCGTGAGCCTGTGTGTCAGCCAGAAAGCGCTTGTGGCAAGCGATTGGATTTCTATCATCCAGTTTAAGCCAAGCATTCATTCAGCCTTTTCAGCATGATTTCATTTTACTAACAATAAATGTTATATTTTTGTTCCATTGATTTGAATGCTGACTCTGGTGTAGAGCATATTTCTTAACGCAACAAGAAATGCAGTAGATAATAAGCCCCAGCAACGCACACAGCTCAGCCTGGGTACATTTAGATAGGAATTTAAAAAAAAGAGGCCGTTAAGCACAAGAGAGAGAATAATTTCCCTGAAATCCCAAGTCCAGCTGCATCATCACTTCCCATGTCTTTAACAAAATGTTGCCAAAACCCACAGAATGCCAATAATAGCAATAATCCTTCCAAAATGGGTTGTTACCAGCAGTTAGTGACCAGTTTCTTAGTGAATGGCCTGAGGGGAAAGACTTGAAGAAAGCTGTATTCACTATTTCCTCTCAGGCAATTTAACTGGATGCATTAAACTGTATTTTCCTTGGGATTTCAAAATGTTTGTGCTCTGACAAGGCACTCGTCTGAAGGCCTTTGATTAAATCTGCGTCTCCACACACAGTCTTGAGAAGTCCAGCTAAGCAGAACCTCTATCATGGGAGAGGGATAAATTAAAGACTCTTAATTATCAATCTCAATAGCAATCTGAAATGCATGAAAACATGTATGCTGATACAATCATTCAGGGCTGCTTAGTCTGAGTCATTGATAACAAGTCAACCCTCCATTCATTCACATCTACATGGCAATGATGGCCCCTGGCTGCCGACCTCCCAGGGTTCGTGTGAAGATCAAAGAAGATTGTTTGTGGACGAGTCTGAGAACTGCAGTGTTCAGCTCAGCACCATGAAGCCGGAGCTGCCAGCCAGATCCTCTTCAACAGTCGTGACCAGGTGTGCTTCGAGGGGACTAGCTGGAACGAGTCAGAACTCATTTAAAATTATGTGGAGAAATGGACACTTTGAGGCATTTAACTTTTGGGGCTTATAAAACAAAACACAAACCCAGTTTCTTTTGAAAATATAAGAAATTTTATCAGATGTCCTAAAGCATCTGATTATTACAGAATAGCTTCTATTAGAAATCAATTATACTTAGAAATAAATTATTCTTAGGATGCTAATGGACACAGTCCCACAGAATGGGGGCTTTGAAAAAATTACAATGGATTTGAAAATTCCACCTGTGAATAGTAAGAATCCATACCAGATAAACTACCCAATCTTGTCCTTAGGAGTCTCATGTCCTTATAGAAGCTGTTAATAAATGTAGGAGTTGCTGGCAGTGACATTTCAGGTGATGAGAGAGAGGGTATAGCCTCATTGGAAAAGTCACAACTGTGCCACAACAGTCATAGATTTGACAATTGCCTCTGAGGAACTTCAAAACAATATTTCTGTGCCGCCTTTTTTTTGATACATTGTCTTTCTTGATCATGCCTAAAATAATTCCTTCTCCTGATTCATATTTTATATAAAATTAACATATTAAAATGAAACATGACCACCAAAATACTTTTCTTATTTCAAGGCATTAATTGTAGGTTACATGTCTAGATTGAAGCTGAAATGTTCTGATGCCATTTATACATCAATCATAAATCATTCAAAAACCTGAATAGGTTACATAGCATTATTTAATTCATCTACTTCCAGGGTCTGTTGGTGTTAAATAAAACATTTAAAATAGTCACTAATTGCAACTAGTAACATAACTATAAATAAAGGTAAAAATTAATGGCATTGCAAAAAACATAGCATGTCTTAGTATGACCTGTTCATACTCGATGAATCCAGTGCTAGCCTGGATTACAAATACTATTATGTGTGCATGGAAGGAAAGGTAAAAAGCATGTTTCCCCAACTTGATATGTGTATCTATATCTATATCATGTATAGCTATATTTTTATGTCTATATCTACATCTATGCATATTGTATTGAACTAGATTACATATTATACATTATACTTTCTGTGTGAAAAAAATAATCAAAGAATGTAACTAGAAAACTACTTAGTAAGCTTATCAAATTGAAATTACACTTTGAGGAAAATCAAATATATGCTTGAAATCAGAATTGCCTCCAAAATACTAATAGCCAACATTCAGGCCAGTCTAGCATCCAGTTTTTTAAAAGAGTGCTAGGAAAGCAGTGGAGGGCAAAGTCTGTTGCCCATGGCAAGCATGTTAGACAATAACAGACTGATCAGTCTTATGAAGAGCCTGGATGGAAATGCAGATGCCCAAATCCGTTTGACAGGGTGATACGGCAGGATGATGCAGCCTTTGTGGGGCAGAGGGTTTGAAGCTCTCACCATAGGAACAGACTTGAGCTGTAGCAGACACGGAAGGCTGGATCAGCCACCTTCAACTCTGCTAGGCCTGTTTGCCCTGAAATGGCCAGATCTTGGAGAGCTGCTATAATTCTCAGGGTCCTAGACAGGAAGAAGGAAGCCGTCTGTAAAGTGCGGATATGGACTTCAGATGCAGAGAAACCACTCTGCTGCTCTTCAGGGTTTGTGGACAGGTCCAGACCTTTGACCTGTCAGTTCATGGCTTAGGAAAGCGATTTGGACTGGAAATCCATCATGAATGCTGAATTCCGTGGAAGGCAGATAAGCAAGTGTTTCATGATGAAACCTCTTGAAAGAGTACAAAAATAAAGGAAGTTAATAATACTAATTCAAACTTATATTAACTTAATTTTATTTGATCTGGTACTAACTTCTTTCTATTAAAGGAAGGGTAATCAAAAGTGTAAAAGTAATCATAAAGCACAAGTTCTGGGTGGGTGGTGGGGACAACTCTAGGGCCTGTGTCGCTGCCCTTGAGGGATGCTGACCAAGAAAGCAGCCAGCTCTGATTATCATGATGGGTACCTCTACACTTTGCTTCCTCAGTCTATAAGTATGAATGTCATCTCCAGCTGCTATTGCCTCTGCTCCACAGTTTTCATGCAATAGAAAGCTTAGGCAGCATGCCTAAGACAGTAACCTACCCAGTTAGTACTATGCTTTGAACATCCACCATTCCCCCCAAAGCCTCACGCGTGGGCACTGGGTTCTCAGTGCAGCAATGTTGAGAGGTAAGTCCTTCAGGAGGCAGGGCCTCGACAGAGGTTCTTATGCCATGGGAGAATGAGCTTCAGGAAACTTTAGAACTCCAGTCTTTTCTCTGGCTCCCTCTGTTAGATGTGATCTCTAAATATTTAGCCAGTCTTAAGTATTTCATCACACATTACAATGATTACAAGTGTAGATGGTAAATGACAAAGGCCCCTCCTTCAGACACAGTAATGCTGGAGTGGCTGCCACAGACTTACTGAGGGTCCTAATTCCATGACATAAGGCATGGAAGACCACCTGCTTAGAAACACATTGCTACTTTTCTTGATTATAAAGGACCTGTTCCTACAGCTGTAGCTTAATCAAGGTTAAAGCCTATAAGCTTTCAAAGTGAATATTATGCAAATACATCAGTTCCCTGACCTATTTTTCTATTGTCTCAGCTGAAAGACTCCTTGAAAAGAGTGTTTCTACTTCCATTTATTGTTTGCTTTGCAATAATGGAAAAATTTAAAAGGCTGTTTCTGAAATGCTTTCTTAGGAACTGAGCTTATAAAATTCTTCCATTCATCACTTCCTAATTTGTTTTTTTTTTTTTCAGCATTACAGTATTTCCTGGTGACACATTTATCCAAGGAGTCCGACACCAATTCTCCCTGACTGCTTATGAAAAAGAAAGTTGTAGGCTAGAGAGATGGATCAGTGATTAAGAGCACATGCTGCTCTTGCAGAGCACGGGGCTTCAATTCCCTGTACTCACGCAGTGGCTCACAACAGTCTAGTCCAGGAGATGGGATGATGGCCTCTTCTGCTCTTCACAGGAACCAGGCATGCATGTGGTGCACGTGCATACATACAGGCAAAACACTTACGCATACAAGATAATAAAATGAATAAACCCCAAAAATGAAAATAGAACAACAAGGACAAGCACAAGGCGCTTGCTCGCTCGCCCCATGGGCTCATCAAACTGAAACAGTCTGGAACACAGAAGACGCTCAGTCAAACAACCAATGCAGATGAGCTCACAGAGTGACTTCTGGAGAACTTCTGGGCGAGTGTTGCAGATGTGCTGCTTCCAGCCCTCTGGGACAGAGCTCAGGGGTCCTGGTATATTTCCTTGCTCAAATGGGGATGTCCTAGCCATAGCCATTAGTGCAGGCTGTTCTCAGCACTGCGTCTGGATGACAGACAACGACTGTCTTACTTCAGTGCTCTGCCCAAAATGTGTTGACATAGCTTAAATTTATCAACACAATTCTCTCCACCAAAACTTTTCAACCTTATTTTTTATTTTTCATAAGCTCCCTCTGCATAAGACTTTAATACCAGCTACCCAATTAAGAACCAAATTATTTTGAATTTCATATTTTAATCATTTTATATTATGACTTTCAATAGCTCTGCAAGTTAAATAGGTTTGAGAGTCACAAGGTTGTTTTTCCAAAAAAAGCCAAATTCCGTGCTAGAAAGAGCTAGATGCAGTATTTAATCAACTGTCGATAACATGAAGTTTTCAATACACAGCCCTGTGTTTCCTAGCCACATCTCTCAAAGTGGTAAGTCATCAAAAATGACAACATATTTTCAGTCAAATAGATTTCTAGAGAAACCTCTTCCAGAGAAATTTCAAGAAACAATTCAGGACTCTTGCCAGACCCTGCTGTGGTCTGGCCTGGTCAGGCATCAGGACAATCGGCAAGACAATGATACCCTGGCCACCTTCTTCACAGAAGGTTGTAAACAACATGGGCATAATTTCCAGATATTTTTGTCCAAATGAACCATGGGCTTGTGAGTCAAGAATGGGCCATATTATAAATTATGAAAGCAGAAAATAACAGATAGAATTTTATTGTAAAATCCATAGAAAGAGGGAAATGTCTACAGGAAAGATTTACTTTCCAATAAAAAGGGAAGAAAATGATCATTACTCCTCAAAGAATTTACACAGGAATTTGAAATCAATTTTCTTCATTTCTAGGAAGCTCTTTAAATTGCACCTAGCTTTGGATTTTCATAATTCTCTCTCTGTCTCTCTGTCTCTCTGTCTCTCATGTGTATGTGTATGTGTTTGGTTAGTTTTTAGATTTATTTATTTATTTTATGTGTATGAGTGTTTTACCTGTACACGTGTATGTGCACCATGTATGGGCCTGGTGCCCCCTGAAGTGTTGAATGTCCTAGAACTAGAGTTTTAGAGGGACGGTCATGAGCCATCATGTGGGTTTGGGGAACCGAACCCAGATCCTCTGCAAGAAGAACAAGTCTTCTAAAGTGTTGAGAATCTTCCCTAGGCCCCTGTGTGTTTGGGGTTTTTGTTTGTCAATCTGTCTTTGTAGCTCTGGGAGCTGAATCTATGACTTCAAGCATGTCAGGCAAGCACTCTACTAAATAGCCCTGGGGTTGAGAACAGATTCCTAAGTCTTGTCTGCTTTACATTGAGGAACACTATGATTTTTATTTTGAAATCCTAAATTCAATTTGGGGTTACAGGAATAGGTGCTTAATTTTTGGTTGTGAAAACAGAGGTTGGATGAAAAGGAGCCACCTAAGGAAAGGAAGTAGTGGGGTGGTGCCGCCGCTGGGTGGGTGCTAAGATTAGAACCCCCCAACACAAGACACCTGAGTACCCCATTCAGTCTGGTGCATAGATAATTGGGTAAATCGCAACCTGGAGTGGTGCTGGTCACAGCAGACACACAGGGAGCTTCTATTTCATCTTCAGCTGGCTGTGGAGATGGGGGAAAGACTGTTGATAAGATGTAGTTAGAGAGCAGAAGTTAATGGAGTGAGGGCATGTTATAAGCAGAACATTAAATAGTTTTCTTAGCATTAACTTTTAAACCTTTGTTTTGATGCTTCTACTATGTAATATTTTAGTATCTTTCCTACAAGTGGTTTCTTGGAGTGGAAGGTTTTCATGTTGAAGATGCAGTGGAAATGTTTTCTTGGAGAAAAGGCCAACATTTATTTATCCTTCAGTGTGACATTTTCACCTTGTCCTACATCTGGAACACAGTATCTGGTAATTCTTACTAGATGATAGAAAAAAATGAATGCATACTGTTCATGTGGGATTCTGCAGGATGAAGGATGGTAAGGTAGAATTCTCTCTCTCTCTCTCTCTCTCTCTCTCTCTCTCTCTCTCTCTCAGGACTATTTGGAAGAGAAAGGGGAATAGCAGAGTGGAGGAGAAGAAGAAGAAGAAGAAGAAGAAGAAGAAGAAGAAGAAGAAGAAGAAGAAGAAGAAGAAGAAGAAGAAGAAGAAGACAATGGGGAATGAATAAGCCAAATTTTGTGATATAGTTGAAAACTTTTGTAGAGGGCAAAAAGGCCTTGTGCACACAGCTAAGCACTGGAGAAGCCAGGAAAGTTAAACACACAGCTCACATCTTCAATGGAGCGAGGATCACAGCCGCTCTTCCTGGAATGCCAGGAATGAGGTAGTTTTACAACCTGGTGATCCTTTGCTGTCTGAAGAGACAGGCTCTAACATATCTCCCAGAGTTTGTTTTCACTTATCCCAGACTTCTCCCCCTAAATCTGAGCATTGCTTTTATATCATAAAACCCACTCTTACAAGGTCACTTGTGCCTTACAATAGCCTAAGTGACTTCTATGTTATCTTAGGGTCAGGCCAATCCCAACACCCACAGGCATTATGTTTACCTTAGTCAAGCTCCCTAGACCCTATCTGAGTCAACAGTGCCCATTCTTGTGAAAGAAGCCACATGGGCTCTGTGAGGAATCTCAATGTAAACATGTCTGAGAATCTCAACGTAAACTATTAACTGAGTTAACTGTTATCTGAACACTTTTTTTTTTTTTTCAAAAAATTGTGCTGTGTCTGTGTAAATATGGCTAAAGTGAAATATCTGGGCCAGACTCTAGAAGTCCTGGTCCAACGCCGGTTACAATAAAATCGGGTTGAGCCGAGTTCCATTCTTGTCTCTTCTTCGTGGATTGCTTTTCCCCTGCCTTCTGTAAAGTCTGAAGGGGAATCACCACAAACACTGCCACTCTAAAAGCCACTGCTTTATACAATAACAAAACTGCATCTCAAATTCGTGTAATGTCCTTTTGTCTTTCCGCTTCCTTAGTCCAGTTACCAGCTCTTTTGCAAACTACAAACGGCTGCTTTACACATGGCCCTTCCTGCCTCCACTATTGCCTTTTAAAGTCCGGTCTCCATAGACAGCCAAGTTCAGGGTCCTCTCCTCACCGGGCTCACACAGGCCCTGCCTCTTTGGCACCTGCCTGGCCTTCCTCTGCTTCACTTCTTACTGCTCATTGTTTATGTTCTTGTTACACTTGGCTTTGTCCTAACCCTTCTATGTGCAAACGAGTCCCCACCTCAGAGCCTTGCTGCAACCATCCTCTTGGCGTGTTAAGCCCAGACACTTACAGAACACCTTCCTTCTTGTGGAGTTCTCAGCTGAAGTCTCTAGCAAGAAGTCTCACCCCTCAGATTATTTCATCATGCAACACTTAAGGGGCATCGTCTATGTTCTTGTTGCTTTTGTATGTGTGCTGAGGATTGAACCCAGGACCTCATGCGTGCTAAACAGGAGGATACCCCATGCTCCCTAATTTATTTTATTATCTAGTTCCTCGCTTTCTTTAAAAGGCAAGTATCATGACAGCTTATTTAAATGTCTCCAGGGACCAGGACAGTTTGTAATAGTTCAGCAGAGGATGACTGAAAACCTGAATGAACAAATGAGAGAGAATTCTGGCAAAGAAGAGCAGAATGTTCTGGGGGTTTCTGTTTGTCTGTGCATGTCCCAATGCCAAGAATAAGATAATGACTCGGAGGAGGGGGAATCAGTTAAGCAGGATCTTTTTTATTTTCTTATCAAAAGGCATGCCGACGACCTCATTAAAGCCATTTCTCCTTTCTGGTGCTCGCATCGGATATATCTGAATTACATTTGCAAAGACATACAGCCTACAAGAGGCTATTTTCTTCTAACTTCTGACTTGTTGCCTGAAGTCTGTGGGGTTTCAGAGTGATTGTTCCCATCTAGTCAGGGTGGCTTTCTGGGAGTCAAGTTCAAAAAGCTGTTGGCAATCCCTGGCTCGGCCTGGAGCTAGCGGATTATTACTTCCAGTGGGGTAGGAACTGACAATGGACTGAGGAAGGAGTGGGGACGCTGAAGTGGGAATTTCCCCACCCCCTCTGGTTGAGAAACTTCTCAAAAACTTCACCAGACATCAGCAGACCTGCCTGGAGTTGTTACAGGAGTCTATATGCTGAGGACAATGTGCCGGGCCTAATTGGGACTTTCTCAGAACTTGGGGAACCGTGAGTACAGCAGGAAGATGCTAATCCACCACAACACTGCACACACAGGAAAAGCTCTCTTTAGCCCACACTGCCTCCTTCCTTAACTATTCAGGGGAAGCTATCCACACATGCAAAACTTATAAAAATTTAAACCAGCTACTTTTGGAAATGAGCTACAGAACTCCACTAAACAAACAAATTCTCCCACGAAAATAAGACAGTTGGTAGATATTGCTGATGCCTCTCCACATAAGGGCAGGTCCAGCCCTTGAGCATAATATTTGCAGGTGATTCAAAGTAAGCCTACCTAGACTGGAACCCTAGGATCCACAGCTCTCTCTATCAACCCCAATTGCCTGTTTCAGCAGAGTATCCCTTAAGCCATTTCTGACAATTAACAGATACAAAGTAAGTAAGCTTCAGGAAATGTCTGGTTCCCTGGTTTAGGGAAGAGACAGAGTGAGAGGGAAGGTTTCCTACATTGACAGGGCCAGTCCCGAAGTCATTAAGACCCCTGAGGGTCACTGTGCCGGCCATCTTTGCTTTCCACACTTGCGCTTTGCTGGGGTGAAAGCTTGGGGACAAGGCCCTTCACCAGGTTATAAAGTGACTCCAGGCTTTGAGTTTGATCTCACTTTGTTCACTGACTGACAAACAGTGAGAAAAGAAGGGACACACGGGTTGTAAAAGATGGATCCACCTCCCTCATTTGTTGTAATTCATCATGGCCCACCACAAAAAGACGTTTCACTGATAAACCCTGGTACCTACAAGACAGCTTTATAGATATAAAGCAAGAAACACAGACAGGGATACTTCAGCATGCCACTTCTTCTCATCTGGAAAGCAGCTGAAATAAACCCACAGACTTACTGGGCATCTGGCCCTACGGGAACATTTGGATTCTGTATGATGGTTTGGTTTTCTGGAACATTTGCCAATCTCTTGTAGTTGGGCATTTTATACACTTTTGCTTATTTTCTTCACAACAGCTCTGAAAAGCAAGCAGACCCATTTAAGAGACAAGGTTGAAGCTGCAGAGGGCACAGTGGGTAAAAGTGTTCGCTGTGCACCACGGAGACCTGCACTGGATCCCAGCAAGTCCTGCGAAAGGCTGAGTGTGGCGTTGCAGTGCATGTAACCCCAACGCTGGAGAGAGCGGGCAGTGAGACTGGTGTGTCTGGCCGGCTGTTAGCCAGCCTCGCTCCCATTTCAGTGAGAGACCTGGTCTCAGGAGCAAGGCAAGTGTTAGTGCAGGACACACAATCGTTCTGTGTTCTCTGCAAGCACGCACATTATTACGTACACATGTATACACGTCATATACATGTACCATGCTCTTACACTCACCAAAATTTAAAAAAAGCACACAAGGTCACATAATTTGAAAAGGCAGTGCTCTAATGAATAGTGAAATGCCACTTATTTGCTGTTTTCAGAAACACACTTCAATGAAACTCAAAATGATGTGTTATGTTGTGAGAGTCAACCATTTCACCTGTGACGATATTTAGCAAATTGCATTGAGAAGGACAGGGAGGAAGAGAGAAGCCGTCCAGACTTAAAGGAGGTTTTTAGACAGGAACTTGAACCCTCTGCATCACATCAGGACTTTAGAAGGCTCAACAACCTCATAGACTAAAACAAAACAAGGCTCTGACGAAAAGTATCTTCAGGACTACACACCACACAGCTACTTGTTGTTCACGTGTGTTTGCTTTGATTTATGTAAACATCAGATCTCCTCAAGGGGGCAGGAGCTGCTGTGTGGTACAGCTCCCTGTTTGTGCCCCCGCCATCTCTCTGTGGATGATGCTTAGGATAGGGTAGAGGGATGTGTCCTACCAGGTTCCCCAGAAGCAATTCTTTGTTTATCCAGATTTCTTCCAGATCTTCCCCAAAGATCTGTCTGCCTGTGTTTTAGTTCATCCATGTTTTATTTACGGTACCTCCCTGAGACCGGGCAGTACAGAAAGGGACTTTGTGTTTTGTGACAAGCTCTTCTTTCAAGCCTTCATGCTCAAAGAGAATCGACTACAAGGTGTCAGGTGACCCTTCTGCTAAGGCTTAATAAGCAAGGAGGACAATATCATCAGAAAATGGCTTCATTTCCCCCTGCATATTCAAAATTAGAATATACTTAGTAAGAAATATTTTTTTAAAAATCACCAGGAAAGTTTAATTTTGCCCCTTGTAATATTTTCCCTCCTGAATAAAATTTATACAGAAGTACAGAATGGAATCTTTCATTTCTGCTATATTCCTCTCTGTAGGAGATAATGTCAGCCAGAGACATTAACTTCCTCCTTGTTGTGCATGTTAAAGTGTCCTCATTATCTGCCATGCCAGCTCTTAACTTATTTGAGAAGAAAAAAAAAATAAGATCTCAGCATGAATCTCATTCAGACTATAGGGAGCCCCACGAACTGTGTTTAAAAATTCAGCAGAAAATGTCCTCATTCCATACGTGACGCCTGAGGCCTTACATTTCAGGAACCACTTTCATGATGGCTTTTCCAGGGAATCCAGGAAAGTTAGAAGAGAGGCTACTACAGGTGGCATTGTCTGCAGAGAGGCCCCTGATTAAGAATGCCGGGAAGCCACTGGCGGTCCTAGCTGGATTTTATGCAATTAATGAGTACTTACAACATTGTCTTGTAATATTTTTAGAACCAGTGAACTAGTGTGTTAGTCAAGTTTCTGTTACCATAACAAAACACTCAAGTTAATTCAGGAAAGGCTTTTCTCTTTGGCCTCAGTGTCCCAAAGTTTCAGACAATAATCACTTGGCTGTTCTGTGTGGGAGCCTTGGCTGCTCAGTGTATCACAGCAGGGAGCACACAGTGGAGGTCAATGCCAACTTCAGGAAGCTGGAAGAGGGAGGAAGGGGCAGGCTTCTGTTAACCCCTGCATGGCCATGTCCCAATGACTTAACTTCTGCCCCTGTGCTCACTTACTCAAGGTTCCACAGTTGTCTGATGAGCTGTAGAGCAAGTCTTCAGTTCTCATGGTCTTTGGGAGACATTCAGATTATAACCGCTGATTAACAGTAAAATAGGAAACATAAAATAGCCATAGACACTAAACAGTCAGTTTAGTGGGGAAAAAAGTGTTGCCCTGGTCTGATGTCACATATAACCGTTAGGTTTCAGACCCTTAACTGCTCTTTTTGCTGTCTCAGAAACCTAGCCATGGCCTAACAATGTCTTTCTCCCTGCACAGTTGATAGGAACAGGTGCTGTGACCTCACATTCTTATGGAGAGTTCAGTTCTCAATTCTCTCCATCCTACTTGCTGTTGCAAGCAACTCAAGCCTCTAATCCCTAGGCCAAAACAGCCATGGATTGTAATTTTGCTTTCATCTAGCGCTGCCCTGCCTTGTGACCCCTGCATGAAGGTTAGATCAGGCTGTAACGTACAGTATGTAACTGTGTCTCCCCCAAAGATCTGTGATTAATAACCACATATTGTCCTCTGGGATCAAAGGCTCTTTTCCTTCACCACACCCACCATGCTACACACAGCTTCTGTCTCTCCCAATGAAGCTTCTTTCCAAGAAGTGAAAGCCCTCCCTTTAAGACCCCATCATTCTGCCTCTGGTATTACACTATCTCTCTCCTAATATGAATGGTTCCCACTTCAAGGTCCAACCATGGCTACCCATGACTCTGATGCTACATTTCCTAATAAGCTCATATGAAAGGTAATTTTGTGTCAGCTCCTTTCCATGAACCTGCAGTAAGTTATAACAATATTTGACCAGCAACATGTTGGATTGCCATAGGGAAGACTCTGCCACTCTATGACAACGTCTGGGTTCTCAGATGCTCCACTATCAGTAGTAAATGTGGAGACAACCGCCTTAGATATGTCCTCTCCATTCATCTCAGTTATCTTCGCTTTTGTCCATTAAGCATTTTAATATAAACTATGTTGGTAATTTGTTGTGTTTTTATAGAGCTGACTCTGAGAACAAGACATGGTCCCTTTGACTTCTCTTTCCTCCTTAGTCCTGCCCTTGACCTCTCTCAAATGAATGGTCGTCTTTTCTTTAATTGTTATATAATCATTGTGTGTGTGTGTGTGTGTGTGTGTGTGTGTGTGTGTGTGTATGTGTGTGTGTGTGTGTGTGTAGATACATTCACTCTTAAATATATAATACAACATATATATGTTCAGTCCATATAATGCTACTTGTATGTATTTAATTTCAGGGCTGACCACTTGGTATTAGGTAAAAAATGGAGGGGGGTTTCTTCCATAGAAAGACTGTTTCCCGTGCTTGGCATTCCTTAGTGACCTGTAGTTCTTGGTCTAGTGCTGAGGCCTCACAAGCATTTCTCTTTCCATCTTGCCATATCTGTTGGTTTGGGCATTGTTCAGGTCTTGTTTGGCAATCATGTTGATGAGACCCCATGATTATAGTTTCTCTGACATTTCTAGGACATACAATCTCTCTGCAAACTTCTTATTGCTTTGCTCTTAGAATATTTCTACCCCCTCTTCCTTAATAACCCTGAGCCATAGGTGCAGGAATTGTGCTGTAGATGTCTCAGTTGACACTGGGAATCACAAGATCTCTTGTTTTCTGCATTTTAATTGGTTATGGTTTTCTATAGTATTCTCTGTCTGTTGCAAAGTTTCTTTGATGAGGGGTGAGAATGACTGTTGTCTATGGTTTTAAAGATAAACATTCAGAATGTAGTTAGGGATTATGCTGATTTAGAAGTTGTAGGTTCTCCTCTCAGAAGAGGCTTTGCTAGCCCCTTACCAGGTTAGGTTTCTAGTGTCTGGCTTTATTTCCATCTTGTTCAGTGTGTTTTTAGTCCAATTAGAGAGCTGTTGGTTACAGCCAAGGCATGTGTGCCACTACTGAAGCATTAGGGTTATCTAACTATCCTGGCCATTGTTACGGTTCATAGACATCATAGCTGGACAGGACTATAGTCTTTCAGGTAAGCTCCAGTTCTCCTCCTTATGGTGTCTTCAGCAATTGCGATGTCCCTTCCCTTCAATCACTTGGAAACAACCAAGGCCAACAGCAACAGCCTATAGTATTTTAGAAGTCTCTTGGACAATCCTGACCAACAACTCAAAACTGTGCTTCTCACACCTGATGTTGGCTTTTTACTAGATAGACTGTGGCTCTTGGGGAGCACTGCCAGCCCTGATGGTGAAGTCTGAGTGTGCGCGTGTGCGCACGCACGCACGCACGCACGCACGCACGCAAGCACACACGGACAGATTATATGTATTACATATAATTTTAGATAAACAATAATATTATTCCTTATGATGTTTTCAGACATACTATCATTTCACCCCCCTTCTATGCGTATCTCCATCCCACCTCCCTAATTAAATCCACCACCCCTATTTTCCCCATTTTCCTCTTCAAATCACTTGTGCCCTGTCATTACCTAGGGAGCTTTTAAACATCCTCATTTTGATTTAATAAGAATCTTAGGGAATTGGATGCTTGGACAAGAATCTTTTAATTCCTTAAGTGATTCCAATATGCAGCAGAGTTTAAGGGTAAAGGTCATCATGCCCTTGTCATTGAAAATACAGTGAGGAGCTTTTTGAAACTGAAGGACCCACCCAGAATTTCTGAGTTACCAGACTCATTCTATCGGGATTTTCAGATGATTTACATACAGACCAAATTTGAGAGCTAGGGCTGGAGAGCTAACTCAGTCAGTCAAGTGGTTGCCATGTCAGCATAAGACCCTGAGATTAATCCCAGGCACCCATTTAAAAAGCCAGATGTGGGGATGTGTATTTGGAACCACAGTGCTGGAAACTGGCTAGCCAGAGCAGTGGAATCCTGGCCCCAGATCCCAGTCAGAGACCCTCCTTCAGAAAACAAGAATGAATGGTATTTGAGGAATGAAATACAAGGTTGATCTCTGGCTTCCACACATCTACCCATGCACCATACATACACACACACACACACACACACACACACACACACACACACACATACACACTCACTCACTCACTCACTCACTCACACATACACACACACTCTCACATACACACACACTCTCACACACTCACATATACACACACACTCACACATACACACACATACACATATACTCACACATGCACACACACTCACACACATACACACACACTCACACACTCACACATACACATATACTCACACATGCACACACACTCACACATACATACACACACATACACACACACTCACACATACACACACTCACACATACACACACTCACACATACAGTTTAAGAAATACTATATGTACATTTGTTATAAGTACCCTTGAGCTTATTATGGACACTCAAATGTGAGTCACTTTGACTTAAGGCTGTTTTTATTATCCATAAGGACCCTACATGAATCCTGACCACCAGCAGTTCGAGACTTCTTCTGTACCAGTTCAAATCAGCCTCGTTTGGTGTTCTGGGAGTTAATTTTCCAGTGTTCTTTCACCTTCCTCATTTCCTCAGCCTCCATTGCTTATCCGAGGCCACATGACCAACGAAGCAGCCTCCTCGAGCTGCTGGAGACAGCCTCCAACACCATAGGCGCTGAGACGAGCAGACAGTTCTCCAGGAGACTCAGTGTGCAGGGCACTAACCGTCTTACAGTCCTTCTCGGACAATTTGAGTCATTGTCTTAGGGTTTCAGTTGTTGTGATAAAACACAGGACCTAAAACAACTTGAGGAGGAAAGGGTTTATTTCCGCTTCCCAGTCCCAATCACAGTCCATCATGAAGGTGAAGTCACAGAGGGACTGAACCCAGAGGCGAGACCTGAAGTAGGGACCATGGAGGAACACTGCTTCCTGGCTTGCTCCTTATGTGTTGCTCAGCCTATGTTTTTATAGCACCAAGGGCCACCAGCCCAGGGCTGGCACTGCCTATGGTGAGCTGAACCCTCCCACATCAATCATTAGTCAAGGGAGCGTACCACAGGCTAGCCCATAGGCCACACTAGTGTGGTATTTTCTCAGTTGAAGTTCCCTCTTCCAAAATGACGCTAGCCTCTGAAGTAGCACGCTCATGCTCTACCAATAAAAAGTGACTTTTTTGATGTTCATTTGTTTTTGCTGTTGAGGAAAAGTCTCTCCGAGTAGCTTCTTAGCCTTATGTTAGTGATTCTCCTGCTTCAGTTTCCCAAGGGCTGGGATATACATGTGTTCTCTCCCACACATTTCTTGTTTTGGTTTTTGTTTGCTTGTTCAATTTTTTTTTTAACATTGAGACCAATTTTGTAAAATGACCAAAAAAAACATTTTGGTCACTTGAGGCCAATCAAGGCCAAAGTTTACTTGCTGTAAACTTGGTGCCTAAACCAAGAGGAGAGGGTCAGAAGTTGGCAGCTAAATACTGTGTATATGCCAGTTCTAATCTTGACAACATGCAGGTGTAGTCACAGGAAGAAATGTTTTAGGGATGGTAGAGAATGTTGTTCAAATATGGAATTACTCCTTAAACACAGAACACTGACATGCTGCTCATTCCCACTTATTTGTGGCCTTTTTCTCTTGTTCAGTGTCGTTACTACAGCTCGTTATAATCCACACATTTGTGTCTTAGAATCCACTCTCTGTGTCTTCTACATGACTAAGAAGAACTCTGTGTTCACCTAGTCTCAGAATGTTTATCCTGGGCAGAAATTTGCCTACTTTTACAATAAAACATTTTGAGGTATTAAATATGTTGACTTGAGTTCCCTGGAAGGAAGAATATGAGGTGCTTCCTTTGGGATTTGAGTCTCTGATATACTGGCTAGCTCTCCATGGCCCTCCATGTCTTCTAACAGATTTTTTTTTAAATAAATTTTGTTGCTAAACTGTAGCGTGGTCCAAGTTAATGGGTGTTTACTTTCCACAGTTTGTCAAGCTCTCCTCTTCAAATGCAACAATGTGCCGAGTGAAAATCTGCAACACTTCCAAAACTGTAATGTTATATAATGTTAACATATATGTGTGTGTACATACATACATACATATATACATATAATGTTAACATACATAAAAGAGTCTTCTGGGAAACATGAGGACCTGAATTCAGATGTCTAACAGCCACATAAAAACTGGATTAGGCTCTCTGGATAAGTGAGACAGTTGTTTAGCTTGAACTGTTTAGGAGGCCCCCAGGCCGTGGGACCAGGACCTATCCCTAGTGCATGAGGCGGCTTTTTGAAACCTAGTGCCTATGGTGAGACACTTTGTGCAGCCTTGGTGCAGGGAGGGGGGCTTGGACCTGCCTCAACAGAATGTGCCAGGCTCTGCTGACTCCCCAGGGGAGACCTTGTCTTGGAGGAGGTGGGAATGGGGGGTGGGTTGGAAGGGAAGGCTGGGAGGTGGGAGGAGGGAGGACAGGGGAATCTGTGGTTGATATGTAAAATGAATAGAGAATCTAATAATAATAATAATAATAATAATAATAATAATAATAATAATAACATGTAGTGATGCGTGCCTGTGATTCCAGGCCTGGAAGGGGTGAAGGCAGAGGCAGAAGGATTCCCAAAGCTCAGCCAGTCTAGACAAATCTATGAGCTTCAAGTTTAGTAAGAGAACCTGTCTCAAAAAATAGAAGTGGAGAACAATGGAAAAATGATACTCTGCATGGACTTCCAACTTCCACACATACATCTGCCTGTACACATGCACACATATGTGTATATCATACAGATGCCATATCACACACACCACAAAACAAAAAAAAAAACACAAATGCTTGAGATAAAAATTAAGTAATTCTACAGCATCGGATATGTAAGGTGGAGAAGTTTTAAATATTTAGTCAGAGGAAAAGCAGCGCTCAAATATTCATACTAAATCTGTCACATAGAAGCTGAATGTAGTGGTTTGTGCCTGTAATCCCAGCACTATGGGAGAGAGATGCTCGTGCATGGAGTCCAGGCTAGCCCGGGCTACAGTGTGAAACCCTGTCACTCAGTCTGGCTGAGTAGGCTCAGGTTTTCTCCATCCTTCTCCGATCTCTAAGTTTGGATCAGTTCATTTTCTCTGTGCTGAGAGGTATATTCAATGTGTTGTAAGAGGTTTGATGGCATCATTGACTTCTCTCTATTAGATGCCAAAAGCATTCCAAGTCAAGACAGCCCAAAATGTCTCCATCCACTGCCATAACCGGCCCTGGTTGGGACCAGTCAGCTGAGAAATTACAGGAAAAAACTCCTGAAGAAAGATAGTGTCAGTGTTTGGAAGTCTTTGATCTTAGAATATGGACTTGGACCTTGTTGGATAGGTATGAAGAATTTTGGGTGAATTATGGATATTATGATTTATGAGGAATAATTTGAACATTTATAGAATTATTTGAATTTTATAATATATGAGCATTTATAGTCACATATCAAACACCTAAATTATTTAACTTTTTTCATTTAATTTAAACTTTCCTTTATGTGTATGTGTGTGAGCCTGCATGTGTTTATATGCACCACACATGTGCAGGAGCTCACAGAAGCCAGAAGAGGGCATCAGATCTTCTAGAACTGGAGTTACAGATGGTTGTGAGCCACCATGTGGGTGCTGAGAACCAAACCCAGGTCCTCTGTAAGAGCAGTAAGTGCTTCTAACAGCCAAGCTGTCCATGTCTCCAGCCCTTATTTCAGTTTCTGAAACTCAGGTTTTTCAAGTGTAGACTGGGAATAATCAGCGTTACATGGAAGGATAAATGGAGTAATTCATACAGGAATTACACTTGAAAACATGTGTGAGACGTTTTAAATAAAAGTCACAATCTTTGCTATTGTTCTTAACCTTGCTTATCAAAAAATAGGCCCTATTTTGTTCTGAGCAATTTCTTCAATACTAATCACTATTGAATCATTTGGTTCAAACTCTATCATAACTGAAAGGATTGTAACTACTGTAGCTTCTTAAAACTTGGATTAAACACTAATGAGTTCACACTTAAAAACAAAACTAGGAGAAAATGTACAGAAGGGAGCTAAGTTGACTGTAAAGCACCTTCCTCCTCGCTTCTGCATGGGAGCGCCCTGAAACCGTGTAGAGGCTGAGGAAAGGCGGCGGGAGAAACATCTCCAGAGTGGCGACTTCCACTGTGTAATTGCTAACAAGCCACAGGTACCAAGCCTGCAAGTGGATAATAGCCTAGTTTTGAGAAGAGAGATGACAGTTCTTTACCCATCATTCATCCCAAGGCGCGCCTGTCATCTCTCATCGAACAGAGCGAGTTACCTTTTTATTAGTGGCTTTGGAAATACTTTCACAGGGAAGTAGCTGCAGAGCTGCCTGTGAGTCCACAGCGGCTGGATGGTGGGCGATGCATCTGCCAGGAGAGTGAAGCTGTGCTGACGCTTTTCCTACCGCAGGATCACGACCCGTTTCCTTCCTACCTGCCGGCCTCTCACTGACCCAAATGCCCTTTTTCCTTTTCACTTCAGGGTCGCCTCCATCTCCTTGCCCATTCCCACCTCCTCACCTTGAACTAAAGGATTCTCTGGGCTTAAACATGAGATGCAGCTGATTTTGTTGGTTTGCCTGCTAATTCAATCTAATTTTAAAGGAAGGTTTTCAACTAGTTCACCTTGGCTGAGCCTTACAGAAATTCTCAAGGCAGAATGCACAAGGAGACTGAGTCTGTGGCTATGAGCAGGGCCATGGAAGTGATAGAATTTGACAAGAGTTGGCTCTTCTGATTTACCTTCCAGCATGTGCTGAGTGCCGGGACTCTATCATGCTCTTCCTTATTCTTACCAAACTCATGCTCCTGCTTTATTCTTACCACACTCTTAAAACCCATCCTTTGAGAGGCTGGAGAGATGGTTCAGTGCTCAAGGCACATAGTGCTCTTTCTGAGGACCCGAGGCTTACAACAATCCAACAGTCCGTAACCCCAGCTCCAGGGGGATCTCATACCTTTGCCCTCTGTGGGCATTTGCATTCGTGTGCACACCCCCCTACACACATACACATAATTAAAATAATAAATATTTCAAAACAAACCAACAAGAAACATTCTTTGAGTTCTTTCATGGGCCAAGACCTCACTGGCTCACTGATCTGTCTCTGTGGTGTGACTTGTCTTGAGCTCTCAGCCCACAGTGTCATGGCTGCCTGATCAACAGCAGCACCGGGTGTCACCCAGACTGTCCGGCACAGACATGGAAGCCATTCCATCCTTTCTTGTCTACTCACTGCCTTTCCCACCTGCCCCATCTTCCTCGTAGTCTAGTGACCACTCAATTTCCTGAAAAGTTGTTCCGATGCCTTTGTCTCCTGGAAGCCACAGGTCCCCAAGTCCCCTGACATCACCCCTTAATTATGTCTACATTTGCTGCCATCTTTCTCTGCTGCTGCTTTACCAAGTGTTCATCATCCCATCGAAGCCTTCATTATCCCAACTCCTAAACCATATGTGGCCTTTGGATTCTCTTTTGTGTTTGTAGAGAGACTCTCACAGACTGTATCCTTCTGAGGTGGGGATGAGGATGGGTGCTCTTCTCTCGTTCTGTACTAGTCTGTATAATAACAATGGCAGCCATAATAGTAACCACCAAAGTTTCCAAAGTGTGTGTGCTTTCCTATGCTCTTTCTAAAGCATTTACACATTTTTAGATGAAAACAAACTTTTTTTCATACAGTATATCCTGATTATGGTTTCCCCTCCCTCTCAACCCTTCCCCACTTCCTTTCCCATCTGGATTCACCTCTTTTCTGTCTCTCAATAGAAAACAAAAAGACATGTAAATGATAATAATAAAATATTATATAATATAACAAGATAAAAAATAAACAAATTCAAATGGAACAGAACAAACAAGAGGAAGAGAGCCCAAGAAAGGGCACAAGAAATAGATGTAGATGCATGCACACACTCATTCACACACTTAGGAATCCTGTATAAACACGCGGCCAGAAGCCATAATATATACTGAAAGGGCCTGTAGAGTAAAATAAATATATAAACAAACAAATAAATAAATGAAAATGGAAAAGTTTAAAATTTAAAGAAAGAAAAACCCCTGACATGACATTATGAGACAAGAAACCTTCGAAAACACCGTTGGATCTGTTTTCTGCTGTTGGCCATCTACTGCCCACCCTTAAGAGGGGTTTATTTCCCTAGGGAGACGCCCTTGGAGAAAACTAAATTTTCATTTGCAAGTGGTTGTCAATTGGAGATAGCTTCTAGGTTAGGGGACGGAGGCATATGTCCACTTCTCCTTTCAACTCTAGGACTCCATAAGGTGCCGTCCCATGCAGACCCGTGAATGCTGCCTCAGTTTCAGTGAGCTAATATGTACAATGGTCCTGTTGTGTTTAGAAGGCTGCCTTTCCTTGGTGTTCTCCAACCCCTCTGGCTTTTACACTCTTTCTGCCTCTTCTTCCACAGGGTTCCTTGGGCTCTGGGGGTGAGGGGGATTTGAAGGAGGCATCCGGTTTGGGCCTGAGTGTGACAAGGTCTCTCAGTCTCTGAATATTGTCCATGTGGGTCTCTGTATTTGTTCCCATCTGCTGCAGGAGGAAGTTTCCCTGATGGTGACTGAGCAAGGCACTGATCTATGAGTATAGCAGAATGTCATTAGGAGTTGTTTTATTGCTATGGTCCTTTAGTAGAACAGTAGTATTTAGTTTTCCCTAGGTTCCTGGGCTTTGTAGTCTCAGGTTCTTAGCCAGCCAAGCAGTGTCAGGTACGGGTTTCATCTCATGGGGTAGACCTGAAGGCAAGTCAGATATTAATTGGTTACTCCCACCCACTTGGTGCTAGCATTGCACTAGCATGTCCTATAGGTGGAATACCGTTGTAAATCACAGGGTTTGTAGCTGGGTGGTGTTTACATTTCTCCTTTGGCAATGTGCAGAGTACCGTCCATTACCAACAACACTGGTTCATAGTGGTAAAGGTTCTAAGTAGTCCTCAGCTTGACTTCCATGTTCAATGGACTGTATGGGTGCTGTCCTCATCAGTGGGGCCTTGCTGTCAGCTTATGGAGAGCAGCCTATAGGGGCCTTGGGAACAACCTGGGATGTTTGGGGGTTCCATGGGATCCCTTTGGCCAACAACTCAATTAGATTCAACCCAGTTCTGGTACTGGAAATTTTATTTGGTGAGAAGAGATGTCAAGTTGGGAATCTGTCTCCCCTGTTATGGTGAGTTTGCTTAGATGGCCTTATATGTATAGATGAGTAAGTTTCTACTGTTTTAAGCTTCCATCTACCACTCAAATGGCCCTTAATTTTAGCTGTCTCTCCCCATATTCCTCCACTGTCCTCTTTCCTCTTTCTCCCTGTTTGAACATCAATGCAGTCCCCCACTGCTGTCCATCCATAACTACCTATTTTATTTCCACTTCCTAGGGAGATCTATCTACCCCTGCCCACAGTCCCCTACTCTATACCTAACCCCTGTGGTTCTATGGATTGTAGCTTGGTTATCATTGACTTAACAGCTATCTCTACATATAAGTAAGTACAGAGCACATCTGTTTTCCTAGATGATTTTTTTTTTCTGGTTCTATTTGTTTGCCTGCAAATTTCATGATTTTGTTTTATTTTTTGATGGCTGAGTAATACTCTATTGTGCAAATGTACCACATATTCTTTATCCATTCTTCTACTGAGGGACACCTAGGTTGGCTCCAGGTTCTGGCTATTGTGAATAAAGCCACAATGAACATAGCTGAGCAAGTCTCTGTGGTAGGATGGAGTGTGCTTTGCCCAGCAGCAGTATTGCTGGGTCTTGAGGTAGATCAATGCCCATCTTCTTGATGAACTGCAATGCTGATTTCCATAGTGGGTGTACAAGTTTGCACAGTTACCAGTAATGGGTGAATGTTCTCCTAACTCCATATCCTGCCAATGTGAGCTGTCACTTGTGTTAATGATCTTAGCCATTCTGACAGGCATGTTTTGATTTGCATTTCCCTGATGGCTAAGGGCATTGTATATTTCTCTAAGCGTTTCTCAGTCATTTGGGTTTTCTCTTTTGAGAACATTCTGTTAATAGCCATATGTCATTTTTAATTGGGTTATTTTTTCTTGATATCTGGTTTTTTTTTTTTTTAGTTCTTTACATATGTTGGATATCAACCCTCTATTGGATGTATAGTTGGTAAAAAAAAAAAAAAAAAAAAAAAATCTTTGCCCTGCCGCTTGCCGAAATGACAGTGTCCTTTGCCATGCAGAAGCTTCTAGGTTTCATGAGGTTCCCACTTATTAATTGGTAATCTTAGTGCCTTAGCGGTGTTCTGTTCAGAAAGTCTTGTCCTGGACAAATGAGTTCAAGGCTATCTCCCACTTTATCCTCTATTAGGTTTAATGTATCTGGTTTTACGTTGAGATCTTTGATCCAGGTGGAGTTGAGTTTTAGCAGGGTGATAGGTATGCATCAATTTGCATTCTTCTACATGGTGACATCCAGTTAGACCAGGACCATTGGTTGAAGATTCTGTCTTTTTTCCTTTGTGTATTTTAGCAGGTTCCTGTAGGTGTGCAGATTTATATCTGGGTCTTCAATTTGATTCCATTGATCAATGTGTCTGCTTGTGTGCCAATACCATGGTATTTTATTACTGTATCTCTGTAGTACAATTTGAGGTCAGATATGGTGATACTTCTAGCAGTTCCTTTATTATTCTGGATTGTTTTAGCTATCCTATAGTTTTGTGTTTCCCTATGACACGGAACATTGTCCTTGCAAGATCTGTGAATAATTATATTGGAATTTTAATGGGGATTGCTTTGAACCTATGTATTTCTTTTGGTGGAATGGCCATTTTGATGATATTAATTCTACTGATCCATGAGCATGGGAGATTTTTCCACCTTTTGAAATAGTCTTCAGTTTCTGTCTTCAATGTCTTAGAGTTTTTGTTTGTTTGTTTGTTTGTTTTATCACAGAAGTCTTTTACTTGCTTGGTTAGAGCTACCCCAAGATATTTTATGTTTTTTAGGCTATTGTGAAGGGTCTTGTTTCCATTATTTTTTTTCTCAGTCACTTTGTCATTTGGATATAGGAGGGCTACTGATTTTTGTGAGTTAATTTTGTATTCTGTTACTTTGCTGAAAGTGTGTATTAGCTGTAGAAGTTTCCTGGTGAGTTTTTAGAATCACTTAAGTATACTACCATATCATCTGCAAATAAAGAGACTTGACTTCTCTCCTTCAAATTTGTATCCCCTTGATCTCCTTCCGTTGTCTTATTGCTCTAGCTGAGACTTCAAGTACTACATTGAATAGATATGGAGAGAGTGGACAGCCTTGTTTTGTTTCTAATTTTACTGGAAATTGTTTTGATCTTCAGTTGATGCTGCCTATGGGCTTCCGTAAATTGACTTTATTATGTTGAGATATATGTCCCTTGTGTCCCTAATGTCTCCAGGGCTTTTATCATGAAGGGGTCTTGGATTTTGTCAGTGGCCTTTTCTGCATATAATGTGGTCTTTGTCTTTCAGCTTGTTTGTATGGTGGATTATGTTAATTGATTTTCATATGTTGAACCATTCCTGCATCTCTGGTGTGAAGCCAACTTGATCATAGTGGATGATCTCTTTGGTGTATTCTTGGATTCGGTTTGCAAGTGTTTTATTAAAGAACATTGGTCTGTAATTCTCTTTCTTTGTTGGGTCTTTATGTGGTTCGGTTATCAGGTAACTTTGGCCTCATAAAATGAACTGGACAATGTTCTTTCTGTTTCTATTTTGTGAAATAATTTGAGGACTCTTCTTTGGAAGTCTTGTAGAAACCTGTGCTTTTTTTGGTTGGGAGACTTTTAATGCCTACTTTTATTTCACCAGTGTTAAGTTTCAAACCTAGGACAAATGGCTGAGGTGTCTATTTAACATATGTAAGCTGGACCTGGCCACCAAGTTCTCCCAGTATCCCTCAGTCCCTAGCTGTTACAGGGTATGACTCATATACCCCACCCTCTACCCTGAACTCTCCAGCCCAGAGGCTGGGCTGCCCTTCCTCCAGAGGCTCTTCCCTATATAATCCAGACATTTTGGTTACCCACCCTTTTTCCACCTTTGGCCTCTTGGCTGCTGCACATGGCCACCACTCTTCTTTCCCTTCTCAGCCTGGCCATATCCACTCCCAGATGTTCCTGCCTCTGCCTGTGCTCTCCCACATATCTATAGTACAATTCTGATGTATGACCCTCAAAGCTGTTTCTAAAACTCAACTCACAGTCTTATATTCAAGCCTTCCCCATGATCTGTAAGACATTTAATATTCCAGAATCATTCCTGCTTAAATTCAGCATAACAGCCTCTTTCTTTTTCAGCTGAACTATACCCATAGAATTACAGCTTACCATAGTGCCCATTGATGCTCTTCAGTCAGTCCCACCCTACTCATAGTATCACAACTTACCATAGTGCCCATCCACACTCTTCAGGCAGTCCCAAGGTTCCAACACAGAGGGAATTCCCACCTCCTATGAACATTTATCTCTTCTCTCTAAAGACTTGTTCTCAAAGTTTGCTGCACATGAGTATTACTCACAGAAGCTATTCAAAAATCTGGTAGCCATGTTGTAGCTCTTACCAATTCCACCATCATCTCTTGAGTAGTGGAGCTGGGAGGCTGCCTGGACACTGTGGTCTTAGAAATTTCTTAAGGGAGTCTGGTGTGCCAGTGTGCAGCAGCTGGAGAAGTCAGTTTGGACATACTTACTGGCCACTCTCCTGCTATCCTGAACAGTTGAGGGTGAGGAAGAAAACAATATGCATTAGAATATTTTTCTTTCACTTATAACAACTCATTCCACCAAGAGACAAGTATAGAAAAGTAACTAAACAATAAAAAAAAACCCTTAGGCTTATTCTAGCATTCAAATGATATCTGACTTGAGACAATCACAGTTTCTAAAATGTGTACAACTGAAATGCTGCTCATCTTAAACAAGATATGTTCAGTCAGTGCTCAGAAACAAACAGGAGTTACTTTCAGACTTGTAGTAAACTGGAAACTGTTTTGTAATCAGAGGGTCCTACATTTGTACACAATGAATGTATCCCCATGAGAGTAAATGGCTAGTTTATAAAAACATGAAGTTGTATTGACAGTTTACACAAAGTCCAATAAAGCATTCCAAAATGATAACAGCTATAGGTTACATTTTTCATGTTCCCCAAAGGTTCATGTGCTAAAGATTTGACCCACAAGGTGGCTCTATCGGAAGACGGGGGGACACTTGAGGGGTAGGACTGTGAGGAAGGATGTAGGTCACTGGAGGTGTGCCTCTAGAGTAGATTATCAGATTTGGGTCTTCTCATTCTTCTCTCCTTTGTTTCCTGGCCCTGCCACATGCTCAATGATTTGTTGCTTTGTCAAAGACACAGAGTGATTGGGTCTACAGGTCATGGACTGGAACACCGTAAGCTGGGTGCCAGAACACAGCACTTCTTTCCCTACCCTGCTCATCACAAGTTTGACTCTAACAATGACAAAATCATTAAATAAGCAGAAAGATCCAGCACTGTGGTGAATCCAGGCACTGTAGACCCTCTGCCTTCAGCCCACACTTCAACACTGTGCATCAATCTACTTGACAAGACATATGCATTTCTCGATAGGCACTAGGCAAACACCAGCATCAAAAAACATTTATTCTCTCAACATCTTTTCAAACTAAAATTATATTTCATATTTTGTAAGTTATAAGTTTTCAATCTGCACATAGTATAAGCAAATAGAAATGTAAAATAGCATCAGGCATCTGACTGGTATAAATTGGCTAGCCAAGGACCAACAGAGACTAAAAAGGAACTTGGGGTCAAGACAGAGTCTGAAAACTTTGACATTATAATCACATGTAGCTAGAGTTTTCCTGCCTTGCCCACAGTCAGGACAAATCTTTGTCACCTGCCAGTCCCACAACTGCTCAGACCCAACCAAGTAAACACAGAGACTTATATTGCATACAAACTGTATGGCAATGGCAGGCTTCTTGCTAACTGTTCTTATAGCTTAAATTAATCCATTTCCATAAATCTATACCTTGCCATGTGGCTCATGGCTTACCGGTGTCTTCACATGCTGCTTGTCATGGTGGCGGCTGGCAGTGACTCTTCCACCTTCCTGTTCTTTCTTTTCTCCTCTCTGTTAGTCCCGCCTATCCTTCCTGCCTAGCCACTGGCCAATCAGTGTTTTATTTATTGACCAACCAGAGTAATTTGACATACAGACCAGACCACAGCAATCACAAGTAAAAGTTAGTACATGATTTGTCTCAAGAAACTTTTTAATTTACTAATATGAAACATTTCCACAATATAAAAAAATATATAAAAACACATCAAGTTAAAAATTCATGTTTGTTACCTGAAATGTCAACGTAATCTTTGAGTCCTTGGCCTTGTTGAGGTAAATTTGCATATAGTAAAATAAACACGTCTAAACATTCTTCAGTGACTGTGACAAGTGCAGACACCTGTGCAAGTCATACCTTTAATGACATTGTAAATGTTCCATTTTGTCAGAAATTCCACTTACGTTTATAAGCACTTAATTCCTGTCCACCCAAAGGAAGCCACTTTGTTATGAGTCCTGACACCACAGAATGGTCTTGCCTGTCTTAAAACCTCATAACGGAGTCACATAGCTAAACCCTCTTTTATTCTGGCTTCTCTTGTTCAAATGGTTTTGAAATTTGTTACTGAGTAGTTCATTTCTTTTTATTGCCAATTTATATATCATAAATAGTCCATTACTTATCTATCCTTAAACTGATGGAAATTTGAATTGTTTCCAGTTTGGAATGTATATAAACATTACCACAAAGAGTCTGCTCACGTTCTCATGGACACATCTTCATTTGCCTGTAGTAAATGCATCAACTGGCGTTTTGGGTTTGTAAGACAGGTCATTAGTTTTATCTGAAATAGCTTGAAGGTTTTTCCAGAGTGGTTGAATGATTTTGCTTTCCAGCTAACGATGGATAAGCATTCCAGTGGCTGATGTCTTCATGAATATGTTTGTTATTTGCTTTATAAAACTTTTTACTTCTTTTATTGAGTTGGAAGCCATATTTTGTTATAGTTTTAATTTCTGTTTCTCTGACCACTAGTAACATTAAGCAGTTTTTCATTTATTTGTTAGACATTTCTGTACTTTTATTTGTGAAATGTGTTTAAGACTTTTGCCCAGTTTTTAGACTGGGCTATTTATTTTTTAATTTATTTATAGGAATTATTTTTATTTCTGAATGTCTATTCTCCTTTTTTGTTTGAGACAGTCTTAACTATATAGCTCTGGCTGGCCTGAAACTTACTGTGCTGACCAGACAGACCTTGAATCTCAGAGATCTGCCTGCCTCTGCCTTCTGAGTGTGACATTAAAGGCACATGCCAACACTCTCAAACATAAGTCTGTTCTAAACCTATGGCACACACATATGTTCTCACTTCTCGTGGCTTGCTTTTGTGTTACTGTGTCTCCTTTGTTTTGTGTGCGTGTTTCACATGTATCTGTTGGGTGCATGTGGAGGCTAGCCCACAAGCTCTGGTGTCATTTCTCAAGTGCTGGGTACTCTGATTTTTGAGACAAGGTCTCTATGTAGGGCTGGCACTCCTGAACCTGATGAGGTTGGCTGGACAGTGAGGCCCAGAGATCTGCCAATCACTGGCTCCCCAGTGTCAGATACCCAAGTACTCACCACTGTGTCTGAGAATCAAACTCAGATTCTGATGCTTGCAATGCTCACAATGCAGCCTTAGCTCAGTTCAGTTCAGTCTATCCAGCCTTGAGATATTTCGTATCACTTCAATCTAAACTTCTTACACACACTTCCACTTGCCCAGTTCCATCATTAGTGGTGTTGTTATAAACCTCATTACATACAATTACTTATTTTACAATTGATTGGTTTTAAATAAATTAAAATGCAAACCAAAAAATCCCAATTTATCTTTGTGCTCCCAATTTCCAGTATTTTCCAGAACTTCTTTCATGTAGATCCATGTTTCCATATGATATCATGTGCCTGGAATGAACTTTACCATGTACTATAATTAAAGTCTCGTGTTGACCAAGGCTCTCAGAATTTCATTATTTGAAATTGATACATTTTTGCCTTCATTTTAAAGATGTTTTTCCTTCTTAAAGTTTCCATATTCACCACTAGAGCCAAGCCCAGCATCAAGCATTTACACGTCAGCCTCTAGGAGACATCCAGGTCCACACTGTAACAGAATGGAAGTGATGCTGACTGGTTAATCTAATTTTGTCAGTATTATAAAAGGTCGTTTAGTAAGACACAAAAGTCAAGTACTAAAAGCAGTGGGGGAGTTTAGTCTCATCCCCTTTCAATTATTAATATCCCTGAATATGACTACAGAAAAGCAAAGCAAATTGTGTCGTCCATCAAAATTCCATTATTTTGTTGTAATCACTGGTCTCTTCTGATTGTAAGCAAGAGCCTGAAGGAGTGTTTGCAAAGCACTAAATTATAGTGACCTTTCCCTCAGCGTTATTTTTATGACTAATGAACAACAAATACAAATCTCTAATTGGTTAATAGCTGTCTTTTAAACAATTTTGTTTTAAACAATAGAAGGCAGAGTGAGATTCATCTGGGGAGTTCAACATTTAAGATGTAGTTTAGATTTCACTTAGCCTGTGGAGACCTGTGGGGGCCGAGTTCTGCTTCTCCTCCAGAAGTGAGCTTCACTGGCTAAATGATTTTTATTTATGCTCAGCAGGTGGTAAATTGTGCTTCTCTGGACCACTTTGTCGAACATGTCAAGTTCGAATTTATGTGGGGCACTACAGCCTAGCTGTGGCCCCTACCAGTTATCCTTGAAGAAAAGTTATTTACTTAAAAAGTGCATTTAAGCAGCAGCTACCATCACATAGGCTAGCTTGTGAATGAGAGCCATGATTATGCAACTACAAAACTACTTCAAAAATTGGAGGGTTGCTTTATTCTCTAGAAGATCTTCAGAGAGACACATGGAAACTGTAAGGCACACAGTCAAAGCGAGTGCTCTGTCATCAGTGTGTCCACGATCAGATCCCTTCTTTCCCCCATGTCCATTCACCTGTCTCACACTGACAGACTGACTCACTTTTATTTTGTTGCAAAACATTTCTGTATGGAGAGGATAACCACTTGTTCCAGTTTCAGAATTCTGTATTGTTTTCAGTCCCCACACATTCCTTCTCTTGTTCCGTTTACTCTTAGCAGATCTGAGAAGAGAAAGAAACAAGGGAAGTTACCCCCACCTCCCACACATAGAAACAGGAGTGGAGAGGTGAAGGAACTCCTCCAGGGTCATGTGGGTTGGGATGAGAGCCCAGGTGACCTGACAGAAGCACTCAGTCACCAGCTTAGCACATATAAAAGGAATTTTATGGATTCTACATTCATAGAAATATGTATCAAATTTAGTAATTAATCTCAGTGGACATGCAGCTGTATAGCATGTAAATTTAAATATAAATTATCATAATTATCTTTCAAAGATGTGGCTAAGTATATTCAAATTTTAGGATGGGACATAAAGAATCAGAAATTAGCCTTTCTTAAATTGATTTGGCAGTTGGGCCTCTGACATCAAGCACCAACATGTCTCCTAAAGTCAAGGGGTGGGAAGAGAGATTATTAGAATACATGTGACATAAAGGCAGAAATGGGGCTATCTGGGAAAAGGACGGGAGCAGCCAGGATGGGTAAGAAGCAGGACAGAGAGTGGGGGAGCTAGATAATAACATACATACATAAAATGCCATAATGAAACCAAGGGCTTTGCATACTAATGCTTCAATTTAATAATTTGGATTTTATTTACAGCCAATGTACTGAATGCAATTTACAGTAGATGATTTTAATTCCTCAAAGAGATAAAAAAAATTGATATTCCTCAGTCTCTTCTACATGTAGATAGTATAGCAAGCTTAACTGATTGTATCTACCAATCAGTGCAACTTGCTGAACTTTAAACCGAGTCATGATTCTTTCCCATCAAAACTCAGTTGGAAGGGCTTAGCTTGCTTGCCCCACTCCAGCAATCTCCTCCTTTGATCTCAAGCTTGCTTTGGCTTCTCTGTCTCTTTACTAAGACCCATCCTTTAGCCTATTCCATTTCAAAGAAAACTTCCTTCTGGGCTTCATTTGTAGCTAAGTAGTAGATGGGGCAGCATAGAAAACACAGGTAAATAACCAAATGTGACCCATGAGCATCATGCTCTGGTCATTTATACTATGGAGTTGCCTGTGTAGAAGCAGAAGCTTTGTGTGTCCCGAAGTTTCACCATAGAGTCAGATTTCATTGACACTCAATTGATACAAAGTAATTCAATATTATAAATATGTCCACTGTGTATGAACATTCCATTTTGCATAAACTGCCTTGTTATACCAAGACCATTTGACAGTCAGTCATCTGAAGAGGAGTTCTGTTGCTCTTGGTGATGAGTTAACATGTAGTTTTCCATAAAGTCACCACAGTGTTCAGCATTCATTGTCTGCTCACATGGTATTAAGGACTGCACCCAAAAGAAAAAAATTGCAATCTTTTCCATGCCATATTTGCTACTGTAAATCACTGAGAATATAATTATAAATAAATGCCCAAGCCCACAATCGAGTGCCCACTTTCTCAGAAGAGAACTGTCAGAGGCATTTGTTGACAAGGCGGGTGGTGAGCTAGGCTTGGTGGGAGGCTGGAGCTGCCTTTTGCTCAGTTCACGTAATCAGAGACCAGAATGTTCTAACCTTTTATGGGTGAATGAGCAACAAATTAGGAATTTCTAATTGCCTTCTCTCTGAGGGCCCTCTCCCAACCAAGTAGCAAAGGTATTAGCTGCAAAGTGTTGTTCATTGAGGGTGATGTTAACTTGTTGTGAAATTAAGAGCGCTTTACCTCAGAACAGCTTCAATAGCTAGAGGCATGGAATGTGAGAAACGGACTGCAGGCTGTAATAATTGCTGGCTGCCCTGGGACATGGCTTCAAGGCCAGAACAGTCACAGCTCCATGCAAGCACATCTCTAATTATTGAAAAACCTGTGTCGTGCCTCCATGTTAATCAGTCTCTCAGAGACCTCGGCTTTACGTGGTTAGTGCAGATTTATGGCATTTTTCTTTTCCTGTTATTAAAACTGATATTTCACAAGGAAAAAACTATCTCCAGATAACAGTTAAAATGCAAAGTTTCAGTCATAAAAGAAAAACTACACGATGACTCTGAAACTATTCCACAGAGAAAGTCAAACAGGGGGAAGAAACAACACATCAAAGTCAGAGGGAAAATTCAAAAATAGAAAGGCATGACTAAAATATTATCAAAAAAGACTCAACAGTTGGCCCATAGAATCAAGAGGTTATACTGTAATTAATTTAAGTGCTTGTACAATTATGGAAATAAACACTTCATGCATAAATGCAAGCTGAATTATACATAATTATGAAAGTACCAAACTAATTGGAACATTTGAATGAACATAACAGAAGCCAAATTGCCTCTTAAACCAGTGATGGGGCACTTTGTGTGTATTGTGTGCACACACGGCAAATGCTAACTAATAATGGAAGGGAGAGAATTTGGACACACACCTCCCTCAAGTTAGGGTTTGGTTTTGGTTTTGGTTTTGTACCTCTTGCATAATGCACACATGTTATAAATTAAATATCATGAAGTTATACAGAAGAAATAGGGGGTAGGTCCTAATGCTGGTGCCAGGTTTAACTGACCAATTGATGACAATTGAGGGGGCAGTGACTCCGTCCCCGACTCATGCCTCCCTCCCACTCTACCACCTGCCGTATTCTCAGTGGTCCAGGCTCATGGGGGCAGTTGTTAAGATGGCCAAATCAGCAACCTAAGGCTGTGAGGCAGAATTCACACTCAGCTGGGAAGAGGGGGATGGCATGTGTGGTTTCTCAGCAGCTCAAATTTCAGTTTGTTTGGACCCCTGCAGACCACTATCAGCATTTTAAAAGTTTGTTAATGTACTTGCTCTCTGTCATTTTATGGCATCAAATATTTATCATTTCTTGGTACACGTAGGCAAGCCTTCTCTTTGAAAGAAAAACAGATGACAGCAGCCAGAATCTTTTCATTTTCCATCTTTCACTCAGGAACAACATTCTACAGACTAAGTCTGGCTACTGCTTGACTTCACAAAAGCTATGAGAAAACCACATAACATTATAACTGTAGGCTGATGATATTTTGTTAGTTCTTCAAATTAACCCATTATTACATGCAACTAGAGTCTCGAGGACATTCCCAAGACATGGGATAAGGGATTTGGTTAGTTCACATTAGCACATCACTGATTTGTTGGACTCTGCATGTGCAAACATCACTTCACCATTATGAAAATTGTTGCTGCATCATATCTAGTCTATTGTCTATCTACTTCAGTATCCCGTGGTCCCACTGTCCCACTGTGGTAACTTTCATCTACACATGTCTGCATGTGGATGTGTGGGGAGGTGGGGAGGTGGATTGCTGGGGTTTACGTGAATTCTAAACATGAGCTCTACTACCAAGTCTTGAACTCATTCTTCCCATTCTATGCTGTCTACAACCCCTGTAGCTAGAGTTTTCCTGCCTTGCCCACAGTCAGGACAAATCTTTGTCATCCGCCAGTCCCACAGCCGCTCAGACCCACCCAAGTAAACACAGAGACTTATATTGCTTCAAACTGTATGGCCATGGCAGGCTTCTTGCTAACTGTTCTTATAGCTTAAATTAGTCCATTTCCACAAGTCTATACCCTGCCACACGGCTCATGGCTTACTGGCATCTTCACATGCTGCTTGTCCTGGCAGGCGGCTGGCAGTGACTCCTTCTGCCTTCCTGTTCTTTTATTTCTCCTCTCTGTTAGTCCCGCCTATACTTCCTGCCTAGCCACGGCCAATCAGGTTTTATTTATTGACCAATCAGAGCAACTTGACATACAGACTATCCCCCAGCACAGCCAAGTGCAGATCATCTCAGACACCTGCACTCAGGTCCGTGGTCCTAATCATCCTCTATGCGGACCTGCTGGGTAAAGCCATGAAGAACCCGAGAACAGGCTACCACAGGACATACAGAACATCCCACAGCAACCTCCTCATTCTGATTGGCCATTGTTGCTGTATCATTTGTGACAATGTTTGCACTCAATAAATAGATAAATAAATACCACATGCTAATATCCCCAGAGAGTCGTAGGAACACTCCAGGGATATTGTCATTGGGGTGTTCACTGATTTAAGGTCACATATATTTTATCCCATTATGAGAATACTTCTCTTTTCCACTCTGGGTTACACACTGATATTAATATGAATATATATACCTATGTCTGTGGAGCCTTGTCAACATAGCTCTTCTAGGGTTAAAAATCTGGCTCAGTGGCAGTCTTTATCTAGTATGAGACCTTGGATTTGACCCCGAGATGAAGAAGGAGGAGGATGCAGGAAGGAAGAGAAGGAAGAGGAAAAAGGGAAGGAAACTTTTTTTTCTTAGCTCTTTTCTTCCAGCACTCTTCATATGGGACTCAAACCCAAACTTCAGGAAAGGGGTTGATGGTAGTATCAATAGACACTTAAACTGTGAGTCTTTTGACCCCACCCCTTTATTTGGGATCTCCATTCTATGCAGCCTGGTTCTTAAGAGCAGCTATCTGCATACCTGTGCTCCACTACGCCATCTGACTTTCAGGCCCAGCATGGCACAAACACCCAGACTCTCTGTAGAACTGATAATGAGGCAATGGAAACTGGATAGAATTCGGCTTCCAGGAGCAGGTACAAGTTAGACTGTAACTGCAGGTCTAGCTTTACGTCAAATATGCAGAAGCATATGGGGAAACTCCTACAATCTGCTTTGCCTCTGCACATGTATTCACAGGCTTGTGCATACATAAACACACACATGCACACATATGGTGTGAGAAAGAAGGAAAAGCAATTCTCTTTTCAAAAGAGCTCTCTGGGAGAATGTCGGTGTTGATGCCAGGTCAGGTGACTGGGGGTCACTGGCCTACATGATAAACCAGGATATCAAAACCAAATACTGAGAGGCTGGAGTCACAAGGCAAAGACGGAGAAGCCACAGAACTATCAAAGCACCAGGGTCAACTAGATCTATTGTTTTTAAGATGCAATCTCTTTGTGTAGCCCAGGCTAGCTCCAAACCCTCAGTGCTTCTGCTCACCCTCCCAAGTACTGGAGTTACAAGCTTACTACTCAGCTTTGAAGCAGCCTTTTTTGGGTTTGAATATTTATAGTAGTTTTTTGAGTCTCTGTAATTTGCCCAGAGTCACACACCTAGTGAACTTGGACTCTTGTCTGTGTGAATCCAGAACTGATTCAGAGGTAGGAAACCAGCTGCTGTGGGATGTCTTTCTGTACACTGTGAATATGTGTTGCTCTGGTTAGTTGATAAATAAATATCCTGCATTGGCCTATGGCAGGGCAGGATAAGGTTAGCTGGTACATTCGAACTGGAGACAAGAGGAAGAAGGTTGGAGTCCAGGAGACGCCAGCCTGCTACCCAAGGAGCAACATATAGATTAATAGAAATGAGTTGAGTTGTTATAAGAGCTAGCTAGCAAGAAGCCTGACCCATAGTCCATATAATTTGCAATTAATATTAAACCTCTGAATGATTATTTTATAAGCAGCCATGGGACCTCAGAGCTGGGCAGGACTGGAGAAATACTGGACCATGGGGCCGGGTGGGATTGGAGAAATTTACAGCAATAGCCAGCAAGTCATGCTCCTCCATGGTCTCTGCTTTTCTTCCTGCCTTGAGTTCTGGCCTTGGCTTCCCTCAATAATGGGCAGTGCTCAAGGGAGGAGGCCAGCCAAGGAGGACAGATGTTTACCCTGCCTTTGCTTGTATGTAAAGACAACTAACCGGAGCTGGTCTAGAACAATGGAAGGAGGTGGCTAATATAAGTATGCATAAGGAGGGGTAGGAAAGGGACCAGATCTTGCTTTTGTGTTATTAGCTGTCTTGTCAAAGAGAAAACTGAGACCATAAGAAGATTAGTAAGTGACCTAAGGCTGGCACTGATACCTACTTCTCACCGATTTCCAGACTGTGGTAGACAAATCCTGACAGTTTATCTGGACATAAAGACTCAGTCTCCCCAAGTCAGTCTAATGTAGCAGTGGAAAAATATGATTTCTCTTAAAGAGATAAAGGCAGATTTTATTGTTACCACATATGGCCTTAGGTACCAGATCTGCCTTGTTCTTGTTCCCCCAGCCAGTGGGGTGGAGCTGGGGCTGCCTGGGATAATGGTTTGGACAGCATTCAGACCTTGGAAAGGAACTCTCTAGGCACCCAGACTTAGAGTCAGATAGCCTCTAGTTTCCTCTGTCTTAGTTATAAATACATCTCTTTTACTCTCTGGGTAATAAATTTTCTATCCTACTTAAACAGTAAATGCATGGACTGTTAACATTTCATTCTATAAATGTTACATTTTAAACTCTCCTCCTGTTCTGAGCTTATTTTCCCTTTCATTTACATTTCTCTTTAATAGACCCAATATTGTCCATTTAAGTGAAATGAGGTCATATTCTAACATCAGCATCCTACTTATTTTTTTAATGAGATTTAATTAACTTGAATAAAATGTTTTCCTTTTTATTAATCTGTATTATTCTTAGACATAATCTCTACCCTTGATTACTATGCAGACAGCACTTTATACAAATTATTTTATTTAATCTCCTTCCCATTGTTACGTTCCAATTACTAGCAACCTCATAATATAAGTAAATAGAGTGAGACTTAGAAAACGTAGTTGTCTTGCCTAAGAGTACGCGAATGGGAAGAGAAAGGGTGGAAGGCTATGGAATTGGAAACGCCTGTGTCCCTCTGAGCTAGAGATTTGTGACTGCCTTTCTCACTCCCTTCCTAGAATCTCTGTCCATTTGATTGACAGTATTTTGAAGACTACCATCACCTATTATTGCAATAATAACAGCTATAAGTGAAGAATTGTAGTTTGTAGGTTTAACAGCTAGTTTTGGTTGCCAACTTGTTTGGGTTGTAGACTGCCTGGAACCTTGGAAAGGCACTTATAGCTGACTCTAAAGGCAATTTCAGAGAAAACCAAGACATGGAGATGCAAACTGAGTAGGGAGACTTGCTGTGAATGCAGACCGTGCCTTCCAATGGGCTGAGGAAACAGAAGTGGAGAGCTCATGTATCTATGCTTGTTGAGTGCGTGTATTTTCTCTGCTGCTCAAGGACATCAGACTCCAGCTTCTTCAACCTTTGAACTGGACTTGAATCCAAATTTCTCCAGGGAGTGTCCAGGCCTTTGGTCTTGGATAGATGTTGTACAGTTGAACTTTCTCTTCTTCTAAGACTCCTAGTTTCTTCATTTGAGAATTTACATACTCTCCTGGCTCTGCAACCTTCAGAAGGCACTTTAGTGATCTCAGTTTTGTATCATCTAGAACAGTCTAATAAATATCTTCATATATTCTGTTGGTTTGGTTCTCAGGGCAATCCTGATTACTAATACAAAAATGTTCCTTTCTCAGATCCAGGAGTTCATCCATGGGCTATTTGAGTGGTTTTCTAAGTCCAGCCATTCTCTTCATCCTCCTAAGTTACTGTGTGTACTTCCATCCCTGCTCACCACTGAATTTCATCTCATTCCCCTCTTCCTCTCCAGTACAGGTTGAGTTCTCAGTATGGAGGTTCAGTGGTGACATAGTATATGATTTTTAGATAAATGCATTTATTAGCAAAGAAGTGGCCTTGGGTACAGTTCTTAGACCCCAGTGTGTTTACTTTAGGAAATCTCAGTTGGAATAGGGCAATGAGGCCAAGAGCCATCACTGTGTGGGGCTTTACAAGCTATTGACAGACACTTATTACTTTATGACATTGTCTGCCTTCTGGACCCAAGCATCTGCTTATATTCTTAATGTTACACATGATTGCTGACAGAGCTATGCCCTAGTGGTTTTCAGTGGACAATCAATGGGCAATATTTTAATTTAATGGTTCATTGATTTGAATAAAAAAGAGCTCTCCCATGGGATTTTAGGAAATTGAAAAGGGTAAAAATAATATATTCCAATAATAATAGGATAAATGTATTCTAAAATAATCATCTTATCTTGATCACATTAAATGTTATAGCTTCAAATGAATACAGTAAGCATCTAAAGATTCTTTTTGAGCAGATAGCCAAAATATTAACAGATATATGTAACAACCCTACAAATTCTGGCTCAGCAGCTCTGAAGTAGCACTTAGCTTTCTATATGAAAAGTAAAAACAACTAAACAGATTTATATGTAAATAAATACATCTCCTGATCTGAAAGTACTGATCTCCCAAGAGATACTTTTTGCCTTTAAAAACATGTTTCAAGCAAACATGGCCTTCCACTAAAGAAAGTTAAGTAAGAGTTCACACCAGGTGAGAAGAGAGTGCTTACTTATGTCTGAGGCTCTTTATGACCAAGTTCTTTGCCTATCTTTGCCTCTCCCTCCCCTCTATTGCAGGAGTCTAGAGCTAAGGATGGACCCGCTGCTACCTACACACTAAGAGGAAGCCTAGCTGCTGAAGGTCTGGCCACTCACCATGTGGGCAGTGCTGCCAGCTTTATGCAAGGAGGGACATGCTGTCATCTGTTGGCAGAAGACCAAGGGAGCTGCAGGCATTCGGTCTAGCTGGTGAGATGGTGTTCTGTTCGGACTAGGTAAGACACACCCATCTCCCTGAGTCATTCTAGTTGCTAGAACTGTGCATAACCTTTTCTCCCATGTCCTGCTTTAGGTTTGTCACTGGAAAAGTGGAACCAAGTGTTTTTATCTTTGAATTGGGGATGTTCTCATCCAGTGTCCCCTGGATGGTAGGAGAGGATTAAAACTTGCCTCAATTTACTTTATTACAAGTTCCATGGATATTGAGGAAAGGCTCATTCTTAACTTCATTTTGGAAACTAGAAAATTAGGATTTAAGATGAACATCCTGTTGCAACTCCCTGCACAACTCACCTGGATTTGTTGCCATTAAAACTGTTTTTACATATGCAGATGTCAAAGTGAGGACTTTATTCTTGGAAAGTCAAACCTGTTTTTCTCAGGTCACTTCTGATGGAAAAGGATTAGGAAAATTTATGAGTCCTCAGAGTAAGTTTGCATACGAGCCAGGCAAAATTAGAAGGAATATGTTTGCTGGGGAAAGAGAAGTACAGAGAGACATTTAAACACCTCAGTTTCACTTTGAGTACTTTCAGCTGTTTGTCTAAGGACCCTCACAGGGAGTCATTTCATTGATTCTTGTTTTCTTATTTCTGATGTCAATACACAGGCACAGGCACTATGTGGGCACGGATGCTAACAACAGAAAACAAAGAAGGGCCTTATGAAACTGGCAGAAGGAAATTGTATTGTATGAGCATAGGATCTCTAAGTCCTAGGTTCTCCTTGCTAGAAATGATGACCAAGATCATAAGTCAATGTCTCTTCCCATATAAATGGGAAAGCTGGCCACCAGTGAGGTTAAATTGTGTGTAAAATATATTAGTCACACTAGAATCAACGTGACCTAATTTTCTCAGCTCAGTCTTTTCCATTTGGTTTCCACATGGAAAGGATATTTTTAAACAGTTATAGCATAGAAATAAATCTTCTCTTGTATAGTAGAAGCATATAGAATATAACATATTTACTCTCAAAGTAAATTAATAAAATAATAATATTTATTCATATGTATGCTCTATGAGTGACTTTATAATATATAGTATACAGCCATTTCGGCTATAACTTATTTAATCATTTGAGGGTTTAATTTAATTTTTCTTGATGCTTTTTAGTTCCTATGTAGAGTCATATGCTACACAATTGTATTTGGGTCAACAACAGTCCTTGAAAATTACTGTGGTCCCATGAGATCATATGGCCCAATGATGCTGTAGCTGTCTTAGTTTGTATGAGGACACTACAGTATTTGCACAGTAAGAAATCAGCGAACAACACATTGCACAGAATGCATCCCTGTTACTAAGCAATGTGTGACTGCACGACAAAGCTCCCTGAATGTGACTACAGCGTCACTCTGTTAAGGTAAGAGTTTCTAACCAGTGACACATTTTTTGGATGTCTGATGTCCTTTTTGTCTCCCAGGTCCTCGTCTCCTCCCTGCGTTTGTCTTTGTGTTTGCGTTGTCTTATAATGTAGATATTTTTATTTGAGATTTCTTGGCCTGCGCCAGGTATTCTTCTCCATGGTCCCCAGTGTCTTGTATCTTGTTTTTAACTTGGCTCTTTCCTTCCTCTCTTTATCAGATGTCAGCTATTGTGCCTCGGTATTTTACCCTTGGGTGCTTCAATTATGTATGAATGAGATCCGCCTCACAGTCTAAACAATCGCATGCAGAACGGAAGTCTCTGCATTTAACTTGAGGGACCCTTGCTGGTGGGAGGTTCATTTGGGATTCCTGGGTTCTCTCTCCTAGTAGCAGGTTGGGGACCTTCAGGAAGCAGTTCCCCTCTGCATTTACCTTGTTCTGGAAGTGATCACACTTTTACATTGGGGGCTTTTCAGTCTTTACCTCCAGAGAGTCGAGATGAACCCTTATTTGCACATTGATGTATTTGCTCCCACTGTGGCTGTTGGGAGTTTCCGTCCCAACAAGGACCATTTAACTTAGCCACTCATTCTCTGAGTCCCAGATCAATGAAGAATGTCACAACAAGGCTGTTAAAACCTCACTCCTCTGTGAAATCCATGGTTGGAATCAGTCAACATTTCTCAGGATTTCAAACTTACCACATTTTCGAGAGGACAGGAAGGGAAAAGAAGGAAATGCCATCTTTGTTAGTGTTAGAAGGTTTGCTGGTAGGTGACTGTGGTTGGAGTCCTGTGAAGTATCAGTCTGCTCTGGCCAAGACTGTATGGAAGGGTTCAGCTCTCAGCTCACTTCTGACTGAAACTTTCTAGTCTGTCCCATAAAAGACACTCTGAGTAAATAAATAAATCCAGAAGTGAATGAATAGAAAGCATGTAACAACTATGACAATAATAGGAATTATTTTAGGTGGGGGTTGTCACTCATGTCCCCAGCATGCCAGAGGCTGAGGAACAGGATCATGAGTTTAAGGTCAGCCTGAGCTACATAGCAAAACTCAGTCTCAAATCAACACAAAAAAGAATTCTTATTCTATGCCTTTTAACTATACAATTTAGATTGATGAAATAACTCTAAGGTAAACAATAGAATTCTTGACTGATGAAAGTTGAAGAATTGAGCTAGCACAAATTTAGGGATCTTTATCTGGAGCATTATCCCTATAAAAATACTTTTGAGTTATTCATTCAAAATATTTTCAATATCTTGATGTCACCATTAGAAGGCTTCAAAGCTATTTGTACAATTAAAATAACATGCAAATTAGAGACCTATAATATCAAATATAGTTTTACTTGTTTAAAGATAGGCACATAGTCTAAGGGATTCAGTAATTGGACAAACATAAACTTAATAGTGTGCTTGCATAAGCTAATAAATCACTAGAAGATTTATTATTATGGGACCAATTGTTGCACAATACATGAGTATGTGGCATGTGGTTGTACCTCTTGGCTTCATTAAATGAGTTGGAATATACCAAACTTGGAGCCTCATTGAGGTTTTGTTTCCAGACCAATTAATGGTTTAGATCTTCTTATTCTGTAGAGTGCCAACCCCGACCCATGCTACATAAACAATCCTGATAGCCAATCTACAGAGCATCGTCTAGTTTTTCCCACCAGTGTGTTTAGAGGGGAAATGAGCCCTGAGGCAGAGTGCTACATGCAGTGCCCCAGCTACCCAGCCCTGTGGCATCAGAGGTCATCTTTAATAACTTGTGTTAAGCACTCCAGCAATGCCATCTGGTGCCAGTGATGGAGAGCCCACACTCTGAAGATGACAGTCTCCAAATATCCATTGCACAAATGTACACTCGAGCAGCATCAGAGGAGGTGTGACCAGAATTTGGAAAGAGCAACATCAAACATAGTAAGGAAAGTGCATGGAGGCCAGCAGGTCCCAGACATTAGGGTTTCATTAGACAGAAAATACCCAAAGAAAAACCAATATAAGGCTGTGGAATTTTAATCACAAAATAAAACTATTAACATGCCCCTATCCCTTTTATCATTAACTTCTGGCACCATAGAAAGAAGGACGAGTTAATGTAAAACCACAAGGAAATGGTACAGAAGGTGGCATTTTGGCAACTCCAAAAGTGAACATGGCGGTGTTCTCCTTTTGCGGCTCCTGAGGTAGATTGCTTGTCTTGGGAACTCCCTCTGGAAGTTCCCTGGCTCGTTTCCTTCAGTAATGATCTCTTGAGGCCTTGACTGGAGTTCTCACAGCTCCTTCAGTTCTCTTTTGGGGGGAGCACAGTGAAAATGTTTGCATTTTGGCTGCATCTTTTTTATGAATTAACCGTGGACTGCCCTACCCCTGCCCCAGGCTCCTAGTAAAGGGTTTGCGCTATAGCTTGTGTTATTATTTGGGGAGGTTCTAGAAACTTTAGGAGTTGGGGCATGAATGAAAGAAGTCTGAGGACAGGTCCTTTGGGATCGCATCTTACTCAAGTCCCCATCCTCCACTTTCTGTCCATTGTGAAGTCCAGCCTCTATGTTCCCACTGCCATGATATTCTAGCTCACCAGAATTCCACCTAAAATCGGTGGCACCAGTAACTATGGTCTGAAACCTCAGGAAATGTGAACTAAAATAAATTATCTCTAAAACATGTTTTCCTATTAATCACAGCAGTGGAAAGTTCATCATAACATAGTCCTTCATAAACAAAATAAAAATTCAAGTACATGCCTGGGGTAAGCATTGAAAAGGCTTTAGCAAGTATAGCAGTAGCTGGCTATCTTGCCTTGTTTAAATCCATGGACAGAAGCATCACAAATTAAGTTAGAAAACAGAAACTTATGAAACTGACCCAACACAGAGTATTGTTCATCTTCCAGACAAATCCTTTCGGAAGCTTCATTGTTATTCAAACTGGTCAGTCACTGTTCTTGGGGGTATGCATTTAAAGATAATGAACCTGTGGAGGTGTGATTGGCAGTGGCTCTAAGGGGACATGGATGAGTTACAAAGTACATACAAGTCAACCAACAGATGGCTCTAGTGGAGGTAGGTATGGGACGGAATGAGGGGCCACCCCTCCAAGGAAACATGCTTGAAAAAAATCAACCCATGCTAACAAAGACTGGGTATGGGAGATGTGGTTATTAGTTAAAGCGTTTTAATGAAATATACAGACCTGTGTGCTCTTAGATAGATAATTCATGTGCAATTTCATTATCTCTCAAGGTTTAATTAAATATTTGCCTTTTGGCTAATCAGCAGTAATTAATAAGAGATTCTTACATTCATACAACGTATAAGAAATGTTGGCATGGCCTCCATTGGTTGTCTATTTGGAGAAAAAAAAAAGGTAGGCAGCAACACAGGAGAGGGCGGCCCAGCCAGAACTGGGAACTGGAGCTTTAGTTGGGGTTCTCCAGAGAAACAGAACCCATGGGGTGTGTGCGGGAATGTGGTGTGAGGCTCTTTAAAACTCATCCCTGAGTTCCTGGTTCCTGGTATAGGGCTCCTTAGGCTCCTGTGAAGGGGATGCAGGAGAGTATTTTGTTAGAACATCTGCTCTGTCAGTCTTGTTTATGACACAGAGCTCCTAACTCATCAGAACTACCAGAGACAAATGCACTTTACGACAATGAGGCCACTCACAGGCCTCCAGAAAGAGCCATCATTGGAAGCTCGGGACCTCTCAGGAGCTTACCCTCAGGAAGAGGAAAAGCTGAAGACTGAGTAATAATAATGCTTGTCTGTGCCTACTGTGATGGTGCCTCAGTAGAAATCCCACAGCCATTGGCTTTGGAGAGCTTCCTTTCAGGTACTAAGAACAAATTGGTGCACAGCCATTCCTGCTTAGCTTAGCCTCTACATCGATCCCATCAGGCTGCACTCCAATTTCCTTTTATAACTCCTCTCTCTCTCTCTCTCTCTCTCTCTCTCTCTCTCTCTCTCTCTCTCTCTCTCTCTCACACACACACACACACACACACACACACACAGTGAGGAGGGAGGAAGGGAGAGAGAGAGAGAGAACCTATTAGGTTTTTGTTGTTTCTCATTTCTTCATTCTTAGCAGTATTGAAGACTGAACCTAAGATCTTTCATATTCTAAACAAGTACTCTACCATCTACAGTTCATTTTATATATTTATTTTGAGGTAGGGTCTTGCTATGTTCCAGACTGACTTTGAACCCACTCTATAGCTCAGGCCAGTTCTGAATTTGCAATCCTCCTGCCTCAGCCTAGCAAGCAAAAGAGATTACACTTGTGTGCCACCATGGCGGTCTGCAATAAATCTAGTGGGTTTAAATGAACTCTTTCTTTGGGCTTTTGGACATTCTAGCAAAGGACTAAATCAGAGTGAGTGCTGTGGGAACCTCCAACTGATAGCTGATTGGTCAGATATTCTGGACATGTAACTGGCATTTGAAGCAGGGAGAGAATTGAGCCCTCCTTAGCCTGTCAGGTCTAACTGTAACTCTATGTAGATAGTATATAATATCAAAACTAAATTTAATTATAGGATGACCAAATGATTTCTGCCAAGACTTGCTTGTTGGCAGAACTACCCTCCCATGGAAGTGTTGTTGATTGTAAATGTGTTCAAAGTATACTGGGAGAAAACATCTTGGGTGCCTCCTATAATACAAATCAGATACTCCTGCCTGACAATATGGGGTTGTTGAGGAAGTCAACACACTTCCCTCAGAGTGTGTTGATTTAAATGTTTATATCAACTACATTTAACATGCTGTCAATAACAACTTCTAGATTGGCATTTGACCAAATATCTGGGTACCATGACTTACCCAATTTAATATATACATAAAACCACAAATTATTCATAACCTGGAAAAGAAAAGAAGAACTGAATGTTTATTTTAAAACAAAAACAAAACAAAACAAAACAAGAGGGGGGTTGGGCACATGAATATTCTAGAAGTTAAAATAATTAACATTTAGTAAATAAAGTCTCTTCTGTAAGTGTGCCACTCTCTACATAGAATTCAGAGAAGGAATCTGACTGGCTAGGATGGCAGGAGCCATGGCCACCTGGAACCATGTGCACTGTCAGGCTGTGATCTTGGTTTTATGTGCAGACATGGACTTCTGACAGCTGAGACATCCACACTTGTCACCCAGGAAGGCCTAACACTAAAGTAAGAGAAGGGTACTTGTTAAAGACACAGAGAACCACAGGTGTCGTTTGTCCCATAACTTATTTAAAAAAAAAAAAAAACAGATGATGAATTTTGAATCCTTAGCCTGGTGCCACCATTCCATGTCAGGGAGATAATTGTGAGGGCTTGTTCTCACCAGGGAGGGAGAGAGGCTTGAGTTATGCCCTGTACATCCAGAGAACAGGAAACCACTTGGCAATGCAGGAAGAAACTTGGAGTAACACTCTCAGACTTACATTGTTGTATGTTTAAACAACTTGATGTTTCATTAAAAATAACCTGGAGAAGATTGATTCTTCAACCTAGTGCGCAGGAAGCCAAATTGGGGGAGGCAGGAAAACCAGGTGGCCATGCAGAACTCAGTCAGGCAGAGCAGCTCTGATTCGGACTTGTGGTTTATCAGAATTCTCAGAAGAGAAGAATCTACAACTAAAGAGCTTAAAAAAACCACTGGTGACTCAAAGGGGAAACTATCATGTGGCTGCTGAAGTGCTGGAGAGGTGGGGCTCTGAGACCCTCTCTCTGCACAGACCTACTTAGAGAAAACAGGCACTTCATCAGCCTGGTGACAGCAGCCATTGTGGTGAAACCAGGCACAGGCCGCAAATGTTCACTTCCGGGGTGAAATGTCCCATTCTTTCCTCTAGGGACTGCTACCCTGGCTAAGGCAAACAGGAGAAAAAGGGCTGGACTTCACCCCTTGCTTCACATCTCTCTTCTCTCTGTGAGAGCCATGAACTCTAAGCCTGGACTGATGGACACACGGACTCCTCTAACCCTGGACTGATGTATACACGGACTCCTCTAACCCTGGACTGATGGACATATGGACTCTAACCCTGGACTGATGGACACATGGACTCTAACCCTGGACTGATGGACACACAGACTCTTACCCTGGACTGATGGACACACGGACTCTAACCCTGGACTGATGAACACACGGACTCTAACCTTGGACTGATGGACACATGGACTCTCACCCTGGACTGATGGACACATGGACTCTAACCCTGGACAGATGGACACACGGACTCTCACCCTGGACTGATGGACACATGAACTCTCACCCTGGACTGACTGACAAATGGACTCTCACCCTAGACTGACTGATGTACCCTGAGGCACCAATACGGTAGGGTGCTAGACTGTATTCGAGGGGTCAATTAGATCTGCCAGTTTTCTTTCTTTCTGATAATGGAGGTAGTGCTAAGTTCAGCAACAACATGAAACCGAAGCTCTTCTCTTATTCCCCTCCCCATGAAGAAGGTAGAGATCTGCTATCCTGTTCTCTAGCAGAGACTGAGAGAAAGGGAATGTCACCTCTGGTAGAAATGTACAGAAATAGAGAAATAATGTGGTCTCTACTCTTCCATAATACCCAGCCTTCCTATAAAATCCACACTCCTCTACAGCCAGGAAAGAGATACGCTCTTTTTTTTCCGAGACAGGGTTTCTCTGTGTAGTTTTGGTGCCTGTCCTGGATCTCGCCTGTAGCCCAGGCTGGCCTCGAACCCACAGAGATCCGCCTGGCTCTGCCTCCCGAGTGCTGGGATCAAAGGCGTGCGCCACCACTGCCCGGCTGAGATACACTCTTATTGAAGATCCAGTTTGTGTTCCTTCCTCCACCATTGCACACGCTGAAGATCCGTCCTCACACACATTCCCAGATGTCTGCTTGAACGAATTAGCGAACTCATTAAGCTCTTTAGTGGTGTAGTGCTCCTCCTCATGATGGAGGTGATAAGGTCCTCGTGGACTACACTCTCTACCTCCCCTCTAAGAGCTTGCTTTGCCTTAAGTCTGGTTACAGGTCTAGAGACAACTACTGGTGGGCCTGGCATTTCTTTAAGAGAAAGTCATTGCTGGTTTGGCAGACAATGAAGGGTGAATTTCCTCTGTCAGAGGTGAACAGGAGATTATTTCAGGGGGTGGATGTGGGAGGGTGGAGAGACTACTTCCTTAGGTGAGGTAAACCCTTGAGAATCTGAGGGTGATAGAGCCCCCCACACACACACCCCATGTTACAGGATCCAGTTCTTCACTTGTTAATGTCCGTACTTGAACCACAGACACCCTCGAGGCTGGGACTTACATTTTTGCTGTAATTCAGCCATAATGAGGGCTTCAGTTTGGTCTTCTGAAACTTGAGCTCTGTGGCTGCCGGAGAGAAGATCCTCTTCCAGGGATCTTGGACTGCTTATGCACCTCTGGAGCAGGTCAGTTTTCTCTCTGAGTTCTCTGTTTCCCCACCATTTCCTGAGATGTGGAAGCTGGTTTATTTTATCCCAGAGCTCATTCCTTTCCTTTGTCAGTTTATGCAGAGGCGCTAACCAGCATCATCATTTGGTAGTGACAGGAGAGGAGAGCATCCAGGGAAGGATGACTCAGTGGTGGTCACAGGGGGCGACCTTAGCATTCCAGGAGTGAGACCACAGGCCTGACAAGGGCAGGAAGGGTGTGTTAATAACAAGATGGCTTTTTGTTTATTTCTTTGAGATAAGGTTTAATGTACCCAAGGCTCACATCAAACTTGCCGTGTAGCTGACCCTGGCCTTACACTCCTTAACCTTCTACCCTTCCCTCTCAAGTACTGTGATTACAGGCATGGAACAACCACGCATGACAGAAAATCACCCTTCAATGTCTTTGTCCTGGGATTTTGGCTGTATTGGTGTGAACTGAAGAACAGCTCTTCAGTTTGCTTCTGGAGACAGGAAGGGGAGGGGTTGTGGATGTGCAGAGCGCATTAGGAAGTGGGAAGGGGCATGTGACCCTCTGCTCTATCTGAGGGTGATAGAGCTTCTCTGTGTCCACTTGTCGAGTGGACAGGAGGAAAAGACACAGAACCGTGGGAAGAGAAAACTCACCAGCCACACCACTTTTACTTTCATTACCTTTTGTGATAATGAAATTTCAGCCCATTCTGGAAGAATATTCCAGAATACTCGAGATAAAACATTTACCAGGTCCATCTTCACTCGAGGTCTTTTGAAAGTTTAGAACATGGGGGAAGCCTTTGATCTTCAGATGAATGCCCCAGTGCTCAGGTGCAGTTACATGGAGCTGATTAGTCACTCTGGGTTCTCAGCTTCCCTTGCTTTCTCTTTGTGGCTTTTTTTTTTTTTTTTTTTTTTTTTTTTTTTTTTGTCATTTCACTCCTCATTAGCATCTTTATAAGAAATAAAAGAGGGAATACAAGAAGATAAAACTCACATCAGTTAGGTCAGATTACTTCTCTCTAATTTTGCTACGGGGAAAGTTGGACACTTTGACTAGAAAGGCAGTTTGGAGCTTAGGTGTGAATTTCAATGATCGGAATTGTCTGTCAAGGAGAGGACATGCTGCCTTTACAGTGTGTTGGGGAGAAACTCGCCTTTGTAGGTGTTGGTCACCCGGGTTTAATCTTCATCACCAAAGCTGGATGATCATTTTTCTCTTTGGACCTCTTTATTTGGTTACAATTTGGCTAAATGTTCTACATTTACTTAGAAAAAAAAATACCCTGTGATTTAGTCACTGGCAGTTAAGGAAATTCGTTTGCAGGTAAAAGTCACTTTTAGTCTCCTTATGACCATGAGTCTTTATTTTATAAGGAGAATGGTTGGAAGGTAGAGGAAATTCCAAGTTATAAAACAGAGCCAGAAATCTAACCTTGTTTCTCATTAGTTCCCTGTTCCTTCCCATCCTGTCTTTCCCTACAAACCTCCAGACAGATGCTATTTCCATGCCTGGGACTGTGTGATCTTACAGGGCCTCCTCCTTGTTCTCCATGCTGGTGCTGGATACATAACTTTTATAGTGAATCCATGGAGTTCAGGCGTTGGCTATCAAGTCTCTATCTCAGCATCTCTGGACTTCAGAGGATGCCAGCATTAACTGTTTTTCTAATATAACTCAAACATTTATTCTCACATAACTCTAGCTCTTATCCTACTATAATGTAAGCATATATTTCTAACTCTCTTAATACATTATTATTGTTGTTTCCCATTTTTATTTTTTGCTATGGGAAATCTTTATCCAGATAATGCAGCTTTGGTCTGTGGTCATTTTCTGAATATTAGCAGAGCAGCTGCCTCTGAGTTTGAAAATTCATTTGTCCTAACATCATTGAAAGCATGAGTGTGTTTCTTCATATATAATCAGTGTTCATAATCAATTGTCAGAATGAATTGGAGAGATGGGAAAAATATTTTCAGAGTAATGCATTTAAAATTCATACTCTTAAATATCAAATGGTCATTTGCTATATGCTATGAATGAGGATTATTTTCTTGGATTATAAGTCACATGCAAGGTAGTCTAATTTCTTCCATAAAACTATTTATATTGGGATAACTCTCTTTATTCTACTCCAGTCTTTGCTATCTTATAAAGTATTGCTATTGCATTCTCAAACACATTTCCACTGATTTTTAAAATAATTATTATGAAATTAGACATGTCTGTATCTCTCACTGAGAGCTGCCAGTGGCTTCATCTGGGTCCTCGTTAGGCACTGAGCTCCTGCCTGCTGCCTCCCGCTTTCCGATTCCCTTTCACTTTCTCTTCCACGGACTCTTTGTTTTCACTCTCTCTCTCTGAAGAGAGATATTGAAGTTTCCAAAGCTCTCAGACACACACCTCATCCATGTGCCTTGAGAAATAGTTAGATGCAATGAAGAGAGCTTGATATCTTTATAATGATAATTTAATGGCTGTTCTACTTGATGTTAGAAAATTCCTCAAAGTAGTCAGGAAAAGATTACAATGTGTGCAGTCATTAAGAATATCTGATAGGCATGGTATGAATCATAGATTAAAATGTGTTCTGACTTAAATTTTAAGCATTAGCTTAAACAATTCTCCACAGAATAAATAGTATCTTGACCTAGATTTTGATTATTACCTTTCATTCAATCCCAAGAAGACCTTCAAGCCCACTTGCCTGAGGCAATCCTAAGCTCCAAGTTTTTCACATTCATGAAAGAAAGATAAGATTCACTCCTGAGAAGTAAGAAATCCTCCAGTATGGGAAAAAGTACATCAGTGTGGAGTTCTCTCTTTGTGTCTATTACCAAAATCAATCACACTTTTGTAAAAATCTTAATTTATCATTACCAATTCATTTGCCTCTTTAACCATAATCCATGTTAAACTGCCAGCCCCATGTGCATGTCACTAGGGCTGGTGAGTAAGACAGTGCTGTGGTTAAATGTCTGGGTATCTCCAGAACTCTTGTCTAAGCCTGCCCCGGAGGGAGTACGTGTGGGCTTCGTGGGAGGGCTGGCATGAATGGAATTAGTGTCTTCCTACAAGAGGCTGGAGGGCATGTTACATCTGCTTCCTCGAAGTGAGCTTCCACAGGAAAACATCGCTGTGAACCAGAACGTGGACCAGCAGAAGATACTCGGTCTTTGTGTTTTATCGTGGACTTCTCAAGCTCTAGAGTTAAGAGGAGAAAATTTGCTTTGTTTGTAAACCATTGCCTTTTCTTTGTTTTATTTTTAAATATAAACATGAATAGACTAAGACAGAGGCCACTGTTAGAGTAGGTTGAGATTCAATAATCCCCAAAGATACAAACCAAATGCCAGAGTCCTACATGTTGAAATCATAAAGTCAAAGTGCCCAAATTCTAAAACCCTGGAAGATGAAAACCACAAGATAAATTTAAAACACTTTTACAATTCTTGGTTGTTCTTGACTCCATTTCTTTTATGATGCAAAGTTCACCAACCATGGCCCATTCCTATCTCACAGCATCGTTTTCTCTGTCATGCTGCTCTGTTGTTTGGGGCCCATGGAGACCCAATGTCCAAAGCCCTGTACCACAGTACTGTGACTGGATAGCAGCATGTTGTGTGCAACCTTATTCCACTGTGCACACAGTCGCTCATAAACCAGTCAGAAACTTTGCTGTCTGCCTTAGGCAAATGTGGACTTCATTTCAATAAATCCTCTTGGAACTCAACAGCTGGAAGGGAGGCCAGAGTGGTTGAATGGTGACATCTTGAGCTATACTCCTCACTCTGCCATATAACATGGCAAATTCACTTCTCTGAATTGTTTGCCAAGTACTTTGGGCTGAATAAGCAAAACTTTATTGATACACTTTGAAATTCATTTGTAGATGCCACAACCACACCTAACTCCAAATTTGTCATGGTTTAGAGATTCAAACAAGTTCACTGCCTTGGGCAATCTCCACCAAAGCTTCAAAAAAAAATATACAGTACCTTGTTTCTAACTGTCTTTAATATATAAACAAATTGTTAATTTCTAGAATTTCCAAAGCCAACATGAGTATGAATTACATACAGTTGTTTGCTGTGGGATATCGTTCTGTATGCTGTGAATATGTGTTGCTCTAACTGATTGATAAATAATAAAATGCTGATTGGCCAGGAGCCAGGCAGGAAGTATAGGCAGGGTAAGCAGACAAGGGAATTCTGAGAAGAGGAAGAGCTGAGTGAGGAGTTGCCAGCCAGATGCAGAGGAAGCAAGATGACAAGGCAGAACTGAAAAAAGGTACCAAGCCACATGGCTAAACATAGACAAGACTTTTGGGTTAACTTAAGTGTAAGAGCTAGTCAGTAATAAGCTTGAGCTAATGGCCAAGTAGTTATAAATAATATTAAGTCTCTGTGTGATTATTTTATAAAAGACTGCAGGACTGTGGGTGAGAGATTTGTCCCGACTGGCTGGGACACAGGAAAACTTCCAGCTACATTTGGTGTACCAAAAATGGGGCTCTCAAATTTTCATAAGGCCTAAAAGAGCTTCAAAAGGGCTTCTAAACACACAGTAATGGAGCCAAAAACAGTCTTCTACTTCATGTCTCATGCAGGTCAAGAGATACCATGGCACGGACTTGAGCTACAGTATGGCAGGTTCACGGCCTGTGGGCTTGAGTGCAGCATGGTGGATTGTCTGCAAGCTGTGCAGCATGATGCATGGTGGATACAGCTTTTGCTAGTATGGCTAAAAAAAAAAAAAAAAAAAAAAAAAAAAAAAAAAAAAAAAAAAAAAAAAAAAAGGAAAGAAAGAAAAGGGTTTTGAACTACACACTGCTGGTTTGGAAGTCCAGACCCACTGCTTCACAGAGTCAGCCATGAGCCTGGTTCCCCCAGAGCTGGTGATAAATGTAGTTCCGCCATGTTTAAAAGCTGAGGTGGGTGAAGCCAGCAGTCAAAGTTGCTATTTCAGTCCTAGTCATGCTACAGTTTAAAGCAATAGATTCACAATAAGATAGATTCAGATGGGATAAACCCTAAACAGTTTACAGTAAGTGTAAACATGTACATAGTCTTGTAAGAGAGAGGAAAGGGAATATAGGCAGTTATATAAAGAAATAGAAAGTTTAAAAAAATAAAGACTTTAAAGAGAAAGTGAAAGTATTATTAAAAAATAAGCCACGTAAAGGTGGAAATCTCACAGAGAGTCTAAATTATATTGTCTTTGAGATTTTTAACTGCAGAAAGACATTTAATTTAAAGGCTGCTCAGTTAAACCTATATATAAGGTATCTTGTCGTCAAATTTTGAATCTAAGGATATGTTGCTTTGGAAAGGAGGCTCTGCTTTTGTTTCCACAGGAAGCAAGAGGTTATGGATTTATCATCTGCAAGATGGCAAGGCAGACTGAGAAAAGGTACCAAGCCATATGGCTAAACATAGATAAGAATTTTGGGTTAATTTAAGTACAAAAGCTAGTCAGTAATGAGCCTGAGCTAATGGTCGAGCAGTTATAATTAATATAAGCCTCTGTGTGTTTACTTTGGGGACGTGAGTGGGAGAGATTTGTTCTGACTGCCAGCCAGCCGAGACACAGGAAAACTTCCAACTACAGTTGTTAACAGTGAGAACAGAAACAGTGGGGACAGTTTTGAAAGGTCTGCCCATCATCAAAATAAGACACATGCCAGGTTTGGGTTTTGTTTTTTTGGTTTTTTTTTTTCCTATGTTACATTTAATTCAATTAATAAAGGCCTTGGGCATGATTCATTCATCACTTAGTATTCCTTATAACCCAGGAGAAGCCTCATATCAGCAAGTCTTTGGACTAGAAATTCACCAGGCTGATTGGTGACTTAACTCTTCAACTATATTTTCAAGGAGTCTAAAACTTTTTATTGAGCATTGTTTAGCAACAGTTATAGTACATAGTACACACTAGGGTGACATTCTGAGGCTAAGAAATTATTCCCCTGCCTTCTGCTGAACATAGTCCAAATACCAAAAACATATGAGCCTGCTAGTAAGGAAGAATTCAGGGTAAAGCACACAGGTCAATAATCTATACCACCCATTTACATCACAGGTCTATGAGCCATCTTGGATAATACAGGAATTATTACTTTTTAGTACATTTCAACTTTCTGTAAAGGAGTTCCTGACTTGATGTGTTTGTTTGAGGCTTGCTTGGCTGAATAAAACACATGGGGGCTAAGTGGCTTCTTTGACGGAGTCAGGATTTGACAGTGACCAATTTTGATTTTCAGGAATTTCTCAAATAAAGCATTGTATTTAAATGATGATAAGGAGATGAATTCTGATGTGCCTGCTTTTAAAGTTTCCAAACAAAGCTGTCTGATCATCTATAGAATCATCTCTTTAGTTTGAAGGGTTAAGGCTTCAGCAAATTTTCAACTTATCCTGACATGATTTCTTTGGCTACTTTAATGATAGAGTCCCCTGAAGGTGGACTATCACCCATCCTCTTTGTTTGGATCAATATTTTAAAAAGTAAGTATTCTATGTATTACACAAAAACAAACAAACAAACAAAAAACCCAAATGGTCCTCCGTACACTGATTAAAAATAGATTCTGCCAGACAACCTTCCAGTGGAGGGATTGGAACACCAACTCAGTCATATAACTTTCCACCTACAATTTGTCCTGCCTACAAGATGAGCTTCTGTAAAAGTGGCACAGAAACTGCAGGAGTGGCCAACCAATGACTGGTCCAGCATGAGACCCAGACTACAAGTGGGAACCCACCCCTGACACTACCTGGAGTGCCAAGACCCACAGGCTGGATAGCCCAGAGACCTGGAATAGAACCAAATACAACTGGAGAAGGAAAAATTCAACATAATGATGCCTAACAATATTCTGCTACACTCATAGATTGGTGCCTAGCCCAACCGTCATCAGAGACTTCATCCAGTAACTGATGGAAACAGACGTAGACCCACAGCCAAACATTAGCTTGAGCTTGGGGAATCCTGCAGAAGAGGGGGGAAAAGGACTGAAGGAGTCAGAGGGGTCAAGGACACTGTAAGAAAACAGACAGAATCAACTAACAATGCTCATAGGGGCTCACAGAGACTGAACCAATGACCAGGGAGCCTGTATAGGTCTGAGCTAGGTCCTCTGCATGTATGTGACAGTTGTGTAGCTTTGTGTTCTTGTGGGACTCCTAACAGTGGGAGCAGGACTGTCTTGGACTCTTTTGAGGGTGTTTGGGATCCTGTTCTTCACACTGGGTTACCTTGTCCAGCCTTAATACAAGGTGAGATGCCTAGTATTATTGAAACTTGATATGTCATGTTTGGCTGATATCCGTGGGAGGTGTGCCCCTTTCTGAATAGAAACAGAGGAGGAGTAGATGGGAGGGGAGAGGAGAGAGGGGAAGGACTTCAAGGAGAGGAGGAAGAGAAAACTACTGTTGGGATGTAAATAATGATATAATTAAAAATAAGTTCTGTTTGAGTAACAACTGGAGAATTTCCTCAATATTTTGAAGAAGCTGTTCTCATGTGGAAGATATACTATAGACTCAAATTTTCTATTCTGTTAAAGGAAGCAACCATGAAAGGCTTTATTTGTTCAAAGTAATCTGTGTCTTTTGATGCAAACCAAAAACCAAAAGCAAACAAAAAAAAAAAAATCCCAACACCAGTCAATACTTGAAAACCAACAGATCAAACTTTAATATAGTTTCTTACAAACACAAACACACACACACACACACACACACACACACACACACACACACACACACACACACAGTGTTGCCAGCATCTGTAAACCCATCCTTCTTCAGGAAGGACACAGCTTTCTATCTATCTGGTTACTGCTCTTGATCCAGCTACTTCCCATCCAGTCACGACACACTAAGCCAATACTTCTACCACAAGTTCTTCAGACTCTGCATCTTCCACTTGTTTATTCGTTACATCCTGTCTCTTTCCCATTGATCTGAGATTGAAGAATTCATGCATCAGCAGCATCCTCTGGACCATGTACCTCAGATCAAGCTGCATCCCTCTTTTTTTTCTTTTGGAATATTTTTATTAAAAATAGATTTTTATGTTTACATACATATATTTATGTTAGGAAACTCAATTTTTTTAGAACTTAAAATGTTCCTGTCTTGCATTTATTTTAGTAAGGAAGATGCGCAGTTGATATGCAGTAAAACCTATAAACCCTTTTCCATACAGTTCTCTGAGCTTGGGTGATAGCATCACTTTTATTTATATAAAACGTAAACTTCCATCGCCATTTACACTTCTAAGTACTTAGTTCCATCAGTTTTGACAGCACAATGAGGTTAAAGAACAATGTAGTCTTCCCCCAATTCTCTCACGGGGCCTCATCATGAGTCAGGACTCCGTCCATCATACCCTGTCCCTGGAAACCTCCAACTGTGTTCTGTGTCTGTTTTTTCTTTCCTAAACTGTCACATAGGTGCAGTTATCGTTACATAGGCTGTAATTGCTACTAGGAGTGTGGATACGGATCTAGATGAAGAGTTTGGCATGTGTTGGATCCTGTGCTTCTGAAGTCCTTTAATTTCCCTTTTTCTTTTTTTTTTTTGCCCACCCCATTCATTAGACATAGATTCTTTTCTCACACAATATTATCTATTATCTGAATACAGTCCCCTCTCTCTACTCCTTCCCGTTCCTTCTCTCCTCCCCTCTCATCTGGACCCTCTCCCTTTCTGTCTCTCTTTAGAAAGGAACAGGTTTCTAAGAGATAGCAACCAAACATGACAAAATAAATTGTAAGATGAAACAAAACCCATCATATTGAAGCCCGAACTCTATTTTCAGTGGAGAAAGTCAGCTGTAGATCAGAAAGTCTACATGGTGAGCAAGGAATTAAGAGTCAGGTGCCCTGGAGGATGGAGCTTTGGGCCTCTACAGTATACATCAGTCTGTGACATGTGGCCACGAAGCTGGACTTGCCTTTGGAGTTGGCCCTGGCTTCTCCACAGTAGGTACTCGCTGCTGATAGGTGCTTGTCAGAGTCTGGCCCACCCTGTGCTTTTCTCCCAACCAGTTATGACATCATCTCTTCTAGACAACTTATACTTATTGAAACTGATTATACATTCGCTTCATCTCCCCAAACACCTAAGTCTTTATAACCATAAGGCTCCAGAGGCCACATTTTATAAGACAGTTCACACTTTGCTGTCTTCACAGTCTTGCTTACAATAATTGCTCTTTTCTCTCTTACGTTTTCAATTTCTATGTCTTTCAGTTTTACTCAAAAAAAAACTTTTTTCTCTTTTTGCTGCTATAACCTTTTAGGCACATATAGCTTCTGTGAACTCACTGCGTATGTTGCTTTTTACCTCATTAAATAATCATCAGCTTGCTAGTTTTGGTGGCACTAATAGGGTAAAAATAAAAAAAAAAATATTTTCATTATAAAATTCATCAATATTTAGAAGAATACACTATTGGAAAACACTCATCACTCTCTATCACAATTTTGACTTTTCCTTTTGGAGCAGAAGTGACGGAAGGGACTATGGAAAGTCTGAAATAAATCCATCGGATGTCAAGTTTCTTGAACATATTTTATTGTTCTCCTTGCAGAGTGTTGTTGGAGCAGTGAGCATTCCAGGAGTTTCTCCTCTAATGACTTGTGGAATGAACTGCCCCTGTTGATAATGCCTACAATGGCAGTTTATTCTATCTTCAACAGCACTACTTGTTCAATCCAATCTCTTGTTCCAAATTCTTTCAAAGGCTGTTATGATTTGATGAGCTTTAAAATTTACATGTGTTTCAATTGAAATCCTTACGTTTTTCTATTAGCAACCAGAAGGAAACATCAAGGGACAAGACTCGGCTAACATACAAATATGCCTCTTCTCTGGGCATTTTGTGCAAAATTAAATGCAGAAAGAAGGACCTTTTATTTATAAGCTCTTATTCAGGCTAAAATCTTATAGTAAGATAACTTATGTGCTTCAAGGATCTCTTTTTTCATCCCCCCCCACACAAAAACCTTTCATCATCTCAAAAGTAGTTTCTAAATAAACTATAAAATACATTATTTTGGTTGTCAGGATTGACTAAGAGCCACACTGAACAAGTAGAAGCGTCCAGGAGCTTTGGAGGAGAAAAGAGAAAATTCCAGCGGTGGAAGGCAAGCTGCACAGGTATCTGAGAATGTTCCTGGAGAGAAAATGCATTAGTAAAGACTCACTGATGTCAGGGGAGCTGTATGAGCATCACATTCATGGTGTGAAAGGCATGCGATAGTTTAGGTGCATGTTCAAATTTTCAGCCATAAACAAGTTGATAATCATATTGACTGCAATATCACTAGGTGCTGTCCTACTTATGAATGTGATTTGAAAATGTAGGAGGAAACTGCTTACCTTCTTTGGGTCCATTTTTATCCATGATACATGAAGTTAGTGGAACATAATTATTAGGGCCATAGAATATGGAAATGAAGGCATAAAAATATGTCTGAGCAAATCCCAGCTCAATGGCTTCCTGCTGGAGAACTGAAACAATATGAGAGTTATGTACACATTACACACCTGTAGGTGGCTTCATACAGCTGCCGTGAGGCACTGTTGCAGAGGAGACATAAAAAATGTCTACTTACCCCACACAGTAAATCAATGACAGACCTAAATAACAATACCATCAAAGTCCAGTTTACTGAAGCAATGAGCTTATGAGGGTTACTTAAAGAAGTATAGAAAGGAGTTATGGGAACAGAAACAACTCATAGTAGCATCATCAAAGCCCACCCCAGCATTGGTGATGAATCATGGAAGCCAGAAACTTAGAATTCACTACACAATGTGACGTTCAGTTGGTTTCTGTCTCTTACAGGCTGCTCTGCATGTCTGAGTGTCTCTCAGCAGTTCTTACTGCTTCTATCAACCTGGAGAGGGAAGGACATAGTAAATTTGGTCAGTTTCAGGAACTTCCTGAAGATATTGAATTGTTTGCTTCCTGAGTATCATGAGTTCCCCTGTAAGAGGAATCACTTTAGAATGGTGATTCTCAACCTTCCTAATGCCGTGACCCTTTAATACAGTTCTTCATGTTGCAGCAACCCCCCCACCAGAAAATTATTTTTGTTGCCACTTCATAACTGTAATTTTGCTACTGTGATAATAGTAATATAAATATTTTTGGAGATAGAAGTTTAATGGCTTAAAATGTAAAGATTTTATCTAAAGAGATGTCTATTTGAAAGAAAATTAAGAGAAATCTGAAGCAGGCCAAGAAGCTGATACAATTTTGGCCCCAGTTGGAAGGAGAATGAAAGGAAGGGAAGCAGGTGCTGTTAGAATCCTAGCAGGCAGGAGAAAATCACAGGAGAGTCCTCAACCTCAACATGGCCATTGCAAGATGCCAGGGTATCTTAGTGCCCTTGCTGCTTGTGGTCACTGATTAGGAAACATCTAAAGGAGACCAAGAAGCAAGACATTCCCAACACAGTTCCTGGGCTCTTGGTTAATTACATTCCTGGAATTACTTACCTGTGGAGAACATTCTCATGCCCAATAAGACAGATAACAGATACTCATTATCCTACTTTCCCAGAAAAATTACATTATTGATAAAAATTTTCATAAAATAACTAATGTTACTTTTTGGTTCTGGTTTTTAATATCTAAAATTCTTCTCTTCTAGTTAAGTTACTGTAGTCTGAAGATGTCCCCCTTAACTCATGTGTTGAAACTCATCACCAATATGATAGTACTAAGCAATGGGTATTTAAAAGGGTCATTAAACCACAAAGGCAGAGCTTTCATGGGTGTGAGCATGGTTCTCATAGCAGAGTGTAAGAGAGTGGGCTCATCTTGGAGGCAGCAGTCAGATCCTCACCACAAACTAAACATACTTACACTGTGGGCTTGCACCTCTCAGCTTCCAAATGCAATTTATAAATTTTCTAGTTCTGCCTTTTCTAAGAACTAGAAGACAAAGAGAGTTGCTAAACAAGTTTATGTGACATTCTTTTACATTCTTTATGGCTCTCAAAAAAAGTTTTAATAAAATACATAGCTTCCTCATTATCACAGTAACTGGGGTGGGGGCAGGGATTAAAATAGACAACCACAATGGAAGTCAACAGTACTGAATTATCCCTGATAAAATGTCCTTTTTGCTTGGGCTACTCCAATCGGACATCTGCTCTCAAGCTTTGCAGGTCAGGTCTGAAAACTGCAGTGTACTCAGGGCTCCATTTTAGGAAAGGCTTTAACCAAATTTACACATGCTGACCATATTATTTACCTTTCTGTTGCTGTGATAAAAGAGTGTGACCAAATATACTTAAGGAAGAAGGGGCTTATTTTAGCTTCTGGTCTCAGAGAGGATACAGTTCATCATGGCAGGCAAGACATGGCAACAAACAGGCACAGCAGCAGGAGCAGGAAGTTGGTGGATCACATTTCACGTGTACATGGGAAGCGTAAAAAGAGAACAGGAAGTGGTATGAGGCTGTAAAAACTCAAACCCACCCCCGGTGACATACTTCTTCCAGAAAGACTCCTCCTCTTTGCAAAGGTTCCATAACCTTGCCCAAAAGCACCACCAGTTGGGACTAAGTGTTCAAACACATCACTTCATTCATGGTCAGAATGTAATTTTCAAGAGAATCTAAATATTAATCTGCAGATACTTTCAATTAACCAGAATCACCTCCTCCTATCAGTTGAGGAGTCTCTACGCAGAAGAAAATGAAGCATGTGGTTGCTTGATGATCATGAAATCAGAGGAAACAAAACTAAAGAAAGACAGTGGTGTAAGAGGAAGCTTTGGAGAAGGCAGACAAGGTCTCTTCATCAAATGATCTTGTAGGCAACCGAGACTGCCTGTAAAGAAACCTATGGTTTAGCTGGGCGGTGGTGGCGCACGCCTTTAATCCCAGCACTCAGGAGGCAGAGGCAGGCGGATCTCTGTGAGTTTGAGGCCAGCCTGGGCTACCAAGTTGAGTTCCAGGAAAGGTGCAAAGCTACACAGAGAAACCCTGTCTCGAACCCCCCCCCCAAAAAAAAGAAACCTATGGTTTCAAAATGTTTTATCTCAAAATAATGACTTTAATTCAGTTTTTGCAAGAGTGTTCATAATTCTCCCATATCTGGACTATAAGTAATACTATAATATCACTACTTACTTTAATTATAATACTAAATAACTTACTATGTTTACACACACGCACACACACGCACACACACACACACATACACATGTAACGACAATCAATGAAAAAAGAGGCTATGAATTTGAAAGAGAGTCAGAAGGAGTACATGAGAGCATTTGGACGGAGAAAAGGGAGAAGTTATGTAATTATACTATAATCTCAAAAATAAAAGGAAAAATTATATGCTACAACATATTTCTAAATAAATTAGTTATTATATATTCATGTCTTCATGATCTTTGTTGTGTTGTCAATGTTGTAGTGTTCCATTTGGAGGCTGGTTGCATTTTCCACAGCTTTTTGCCTGGTGTTAAGTGAGCTATGTGTGTCTATTATTTTCACCTCAGTATTCCAAGCATAGTATCTCTCATTTCTCAAGGTTTGAAAGCTCACATTGCAAGCATCATCCCTTCTATCCAGACTTCTGTGTAGCCCAAGGCTATAGTTGTATGGCTCTTCCTCAGAGTAGTGATTATGAGGCCATCTTACAGCACTGTGCTGCACTGTGGCCCCAGGACTGGTAGGCTCCAGAAAGGAGCATCTGCAGCAATGATCTGTCCCCTGCTGAATTCTGGGCTAACTGATTATGCAAAGTGATGGGAAGCATATGACTAGTGGGTCTTGAATGACTGAAGGGCCAGAGATTTGGTACCTAGGGATCAGGAATTGATCACCGATGAGTTGTTTGGAGACCTTAAAGAAGTAATTAATCTGAAACAGAGAGAATTAGGAACCAATTGGGGATCTGGATGGGAAACAGCTAAAACCTATAATTTAGGCCATTAGGAAAGCAAGAGCATTGCAGACCTTCCTGCTGCTGGTACAGATGAGTGATGAGCTAAAAAGCAAAAATGTAGACTACTCCTTGATGTGAGTTCCTGGAAGACATGCCTATCCTAATATTCACTTGCATTTGAATGAGAAATATCCCCTAGAGGCTTAGGTGTCTGACAACTTACTTCCCAGTTGGTGGTGCTGTTTGGGAGGTTATGAAACATGGGAGTCTGTTGGAGTCCAGCTCCAACCTGTCAAAAAGTTTTTGAGGGGAGAAGAGAAGAATGAAGAAGTATCAGATAGAAAGTCAGAAAGAGAAGAAAAGAAAGAGACAAAGGATAGCTTCATGAGGGCAATAACCAGTCACCTCAAGGTTTATTCCAAAGGGCTTTTTGTACAATTGCCAAGGAGAGAGACAAAAGACCTCCCCCTTGCAAGATCAAAGCACAATGTACAGCCAAGTGTAGACCCCTCAAAACACCTGGTACCCACAACCATGGCCAAATCATCCCATTATGCAGTCCCGCTTGATAAAGCAAGCTCAGACCTTCTGACCTTGAGTAAAACCTCACTAGGGAGCCTCTGTGGGCCTCCACACATTCCCCCTTCTTTGTAATATAAAGTTTGGCTACCAGCCTCTGGCAAAAGAGGGTGCAGAGCTTAACTCTATGCAGCTCTCAATCAGCTTTCCACTAAGAGATTGCAAGTAGCTGGAACAATCACAGCAATACACCTGTTTTTTTTATGGCTGCTATACCTCCTAGTAAAGGAGTGGAGGATGATCAAGATGGAATGTCCTTTTTGAATGGGTCTAAGATGATTACAGTAGTCTTAGCTCACCAAGCCCTTTTTTAAATCAATAAACTCCTGAAGCAAATACATCATTAAGGCCTCCTTAGCATCACCACTCCATGGTTCATTATCATTAACAGGTTAACATCATAATTCTAGTATGATTACTATACACAATTACAATTCTCACAAACTTACATCCAAAAGCTAACTCTTAATAGAACTATTTACACTTCATAAACTTTAGCAAACATCCAAAAGCAATTTCTTAATAGAACTTTTTGCATTTCTTGCCAACAAAACATAGGGTACATAAATACAGGCTAACATTATCCATACAAAGAATGAGAAAATATTTTTTTTCATTTGAACTGCTCCAGTCCAGCAGCAAAAACTTTATCCCAACTCCTACTCATCAGTACATTTTTTTAATTAAATAGACTGAGGGATATAACAACTCCCCCTTATTTTATATTTTTTGAAGCTTCATCTTAAGCCTGGGTAGAAAAAATAAACTCCTCCATTTCTACACAAAACGGTTCATAAGTTATCATAGTTCATAATGTATATAGATGTGTAGGTGAAATCAAAACTGTCCTTTTGCAATTGAACCACTCCTGTCCATTCCATTTCTGAAGTCCAAAAAGTTCAAAAAACCAGTTCTGATACCAATATTAATGTTTCACTGAAAGCCCAAGATCAGGGCCTGGCTCACCAGCTGCCCTGAAGTCCTTGTATAGCTATCCAAGTCATAATGAATCTGAAGCAAATGCTCCAAATATGAAGAGTCTCATTACCAAAACTTGTTGTAGTTCCCTTGTACGCAACAACCCAGTTCAAACTAGAGTCTCTGAAACCTCACTCTCAGCACTTTCTGGCTGGTAGCCTTCCCCTAGGAAATTCTCTTCAGGGCAAAGTCTGCCCATCACCCGTCACAGTAGCTGGGCAGATGCAGACCTCTGGAAAGAACTCTATGCAGCCAACATAAACCAGAAAGTCATCTTTTAAAGGAGCCATGCATTTGTTCACTGCCAGCAAACAGAAGCTGCATGGCTTTGGCTGCTTACTCTGTCCCATTTCATCTTTTTTACAGTCCTGGTCCAACTGCACCTCCTGTCTCTGGCCTGTCTGCTCAGGATCTCCGTGTCCCCAGAAGGTATGGCCAGCTGGGCACACTCAGACATGGAGGCACCTGTCCCCAGGCCTGCCGGGTGCACACCCCATTGGCATCTTTCTCTTTATCTCTTGTGCAATGTCCAAGGTGCCTGCACACTCACTCCACCCCCCAACTCTCCAGGGCATTCCTCACTTGGCTCTGGCCAAAGGGGACTCTGGCTCCTGGTGATAGACCTGCTCCATCTGCAGAGGTCCGAAGTCTCTGCTGCGCTCCCCAAGCCACCTCCACTGCCTGCCATTCACCTCTCCTGCAGCATCTCTGCTTGGCTCATCAAGGTTGAAGAGTGTAGCCTCTAGCCATGTCAGTCTGGCTCTTACAAGCACTCTGGCTGACCGTGCTCTCCTCGCCATGGCTCCTCCATGGCAGAAAGTGTGCAGACCCCTGCTACTCCTGCTGGCTTTCTTGCCATTTGCTGCCTGCCATGTGACGATGCCCCACGGGTCTCATTGATGCTGATGCTAGGTCAGCCACTGCTCCCGCTGCTGCTGCTTGAGGTGAGGGTTTCTGAAGCCACTGCTCATTCTCGTACTGCCAAGTCCACAGTAGCTTCTCGGTCCCAGATGCTGCTTCTATGTCCCAGGTCCCATACTGGGGAAAACCTACTCTACCCTAAGTTAAACCTTCTATTAAGCCTAAGTCTTCACCATATCCCTATACCTAAAACATATATTTCTCAAACTTCACCAAAACTTTTATGACTTACTTATATTACAATTTTAGATCTAACTTAATAGACAGATTGTAGCACGAATCTTAAAGGATCTTATTAATAAAACAAACCTGGGGCCAGGTATTGGGGTGAACGCTGGAAGATCAGAGAAGCAAAACAAGCCACCGCCACCTCACCTCGCCAGTTCCTCAGCTGATCCTGTTTCCTCAGACTGGAAGCTTCTGAGTCCTCATCCAAATGGATCACAGCTGAACTGTTGCTCAAAAGCCTAAAAGCTTAATCAGGCTGGTTCCTGGTTTTCACACCTTATATACCTTTCTGCTTTCTGTCCTCACTTCCTGGGATTAAAGGATCACTTCTTGGGGTTAAAGGCATGAGTCACTATGCCTGGCTGTTTCCAGTGTGGCTTTAAACTCAAAGAGATCCGCATGGATCTCTGCTCTCTAAGTGACAGGATTAAAGCATGTGTGCCACCATTTTCTGGCCTCTATATCTAGTGGCTGTTCTGTTTTCTGACCCCAGATAAGTTTATTAGGGTGCACAATATTTTGGAGAACACAATACCACCACAGATAGACAGACAGACAGATAGATAGATAGATAGATAGATAGATAGATAGATAGATAGATAGATAGATAGATAGACAGATAGACTTGCCACAGCCTAACTTCTACTATTACCCTGTTCTTTATTTACAATGTTACTCCCAAAGAAAAGAAAATCACAAAACTCCAATTAATTATCAAGCATGCCCACTTAAGTTGCAGCGTTCCTTTTCTTTTATCCTCTGTACCCAAGTTCCACGTCCGTGCACCATATGTGGAGTCTATAGGATGTGCAGCCTTGCTGGAGAAAACGTCTCCGTGGGTGCTGGCTTTGGGAGTTCACAGCTGCACCCACTATCAGCTCACTCTCTCTGCTTCCGTGTGCAGTTGGGATGCGATGGCTTAGCTTTCTGAGCCTGCTGCCACGCCTGGTGCTTGCTGCTGTGCCTCCCTGTCGTGACGGACTCCTGTCCCTCTGGAACTGTAACCCAAAATCAACACTTTCATCTGTAAGGTACTTCTGGCCATGGTATTTTTTTTTTCACAGCAATAGAAAAGTAACTGATGCATTATCCTACCCAAAACCTTATTTGTTGAAATAAAGATGGATGGATTTAGATGTTCAAAATCAATGCTTAGCACCATTATTCCATATTTTTCCTTTATATATCCATTTCAGCTTACACAGATACCTTTATACCTAACAAATTGTTTTCTTGTGTGGTATATTGGGACTTACAGTAGGATTTTTACCAAGTGTGATGTTTTTCACTTTTTAATAACTGTCTTTGAGAAAGACCATTATATTCTACATCTTCTTTCTGAATTTAGAGTTCCCCTTGCACACACAGTTACAGTTTTTGTTGGTTTTGTTTTTTGTCCTTAGAAAATAAGAAGCTGCACTTCTGCATTACATCAGGCGAATACTAACATGTTTCCTAATATTTTTGAATGACATTTATGGATATATGAGTAGCTGGATAGAATTTTACATGACACTGTGGGAGGCTGTAGATCCTGGGACACTGTGAGAGGCTGTAGATCCTGAGACACTGTGAGAAGCTGTAGATCCTGGAACACTGTGGGAGGCTGTAGATCCTGGGACACTGTGGGAGGCTGTAGATCCTGGGACACTGTGGGAGGCTGTAGATCCTGGGACACTGTGGGAGGCTGTAGATTCTGGGACACTGTGGGAGGTTGTACACAGCCTAATGGAAGGAAGTTCTGTCGTTGGGGACATGCTCTTAAAGACGAGACTAGCCTGTCCCTACCTCTCTCTTTGCTTCTCCAACGCCATGAGTTGAACAGAATTTCTCTACAACACACTTCTGTCATGATATACTATGTGACAGCAAGGCTAAAGTGATGGGCCAAGTGTCCATGAGCTAAAACCTCTGAAATCGTGGACCAAAGCAAATCTTCCTGCTTGGAGGCTGATTGACCTCATCAGACAACAAAAGAAAGCTGACTCCCATGTGTGTGCACATGTAACTAAGGTTTAAAGAGATTTGGACACAGATTCAAGCATTAGTTTGTGGAGATTAATCTCCACTTGGAGAAAACATTTCTATTATAATTGTATCCATTGTGGAAAGGCACAAAAGTATAAGTAAAATTTCAAGAAAGCACATTTGAGTGTTCAAGTTCAAATGGTATTGTTTTTAAGCTAGCAAATTTATCAAACAAAGTAAATAGAACTGCACCCAGACAAGCTCAGAAGTAGGATGATGCTAAGACACCACAGGAAATTACTTTAATAGCAAGAGGTGTTGCTAACATAAATAGTAAAAGGCGGCTGGTTCTTTGTACACTTTATCCATTTTGAAGAAAAAGCACCTGCAATTCGACTTCAAACCAAGGATTAGATGCCAAACAAGATGTCAAATTAGACTCCAAAGTCCTGACAAGTTCCCAGGACACCTTAGTGGGGAGAGCTTTAAGAAAATCATTTCTGAGACCCTCAAATTTCAAACGTGCCCTCTTCTAAGAGTGCTAATGACCTCTCTTTCGCCCACCCCCTTTTCTTCTTTACAGTCCCACCAAGCAGTAGGACAGCTGGAGAGCACCTTTACTGACTGTATTTGTTCAGATCTCAAATACTGTTTTGGAAGTTCTTTTAAATGCAAAACACTTAGGACAATTTCAAAAGTGCTGCTCACACAGTAAAACCTATAAAGGTCTTTACACTCGGAGTTTAGTGTAAAAATTACTTTCAAACATCAATAAGCAAATGACTTGTTTTACCTTCAAATAACTGCTTCATTGCACTGTTTATGGTAGATCAATAAATATCGACTAGACTTCTCCATCTGATTTAGCATACAAATCCAAAATGTTTGAACCTCAAATATTTCACGATATTTTCAGTCTGATCAATAACATCCCAAGATATGGTACAATATAAATAAAATCCTTTAGCTTCAGCCTTTTAAACTAGTGTTACCAAATCTCTGTGGAATGATAGAAAATAAGTGTAATTATTGTGCAGATTCTTTGTTGCCATTTCTCGACTAAATTGTAAGGGTTCAACTTTTGCTTGAGGAGGAATATAGTACTCTAAAATGCTCACTGTGAGCAAATATTTTATGTAATTAATGGCTACAAGTTTGTATTTTTAAATTAAATTTATTATTACATTTGTATTATTTAATAGTTTCTTAATTATTATTAAACTAGTACCCTTTCATAATAAGCAAAAGCATCTCTTTAGCTGGTGTCCTGGTATCCTAGCCTCCTTTCTTTGCTGACAGTGACAGAAGCGCCTTCGGGGAGAACAGGCTTCCTTTCTTGAATCCCAGGGTAAAGCACATCGCTTCGGAGACACTGAAGCAGCGGGAACTCGCACATCTAGTCCCGTCCATGGTCAAGGGCAGCGAGAGAATGAATGTGTGCAAGCTTGCCAGTGCTCAGTCGGTCCCCTCCTTGATATCTGGTCCAGGGCCAGCCCTTGACATAGAGCCATCCTCGGCCAGGGTGGGTCTTCCTACATCAATTAAACCAATGAAGGAAATTCCTTGCAGGCACACCACAGGACAACTTTATCTCGACAACTCCTCATCAGATCTCTCTTCCCAAGTGGTTTATCAGAAGGAATGATAGTGTGGGACTACTTGCTAAATCACTGTGAATCCAGAAGCAGCTAGCAAGGCAGATCCTAAACAAGAACCATAATTTTCTCATGAAAGAGTACAGCTCCAAATTTGGTGAGAGGCCATAACGCATATCAGGCCACCAAAGGTAAAAATGGGCAAGTAGGGCCAGTGAGATGACTTCGCAGGTTAAAGTGCTTGCTACCAGGCCTGATGACCTGAGTTCAAGTCCTAGGACCTACATGGTATAAAGAGAGAACTGACCCTCACATACATACACAATACAAAATGTAAAAGGATTTTAAAGGATCGGCAAAAATAAATCCAACAACATCAAAAATAGAGAAGCATTTTGGTTGGATGATAAAATTGTGACAAATTGACCTCTACTTTGTAGTGTCCAGCCATTTAAAGATCACCCCTTAACAAATGTCATTGAGATGGAAGATTGCTGTATCACGATCTGCATGGAGGACACCTACTATTTCTTACTCTTCTGGTCTTTTAAGTGCCTATCAGTGTGGTGAGCCACCAGGATGGTGTGTATTGGAGGGTGAGGGAGAGGCAGGGAAAGAGAGAGACAGAGACATAGATTTAAGTCTCTTATAGTCTAAACTGCAGAACAAAAAAGCCACAGTTGACAAATTACTACTACACTGGAAAATGAAAGTAGAGTTAGCCCTGCTAGGTAAAAGCAAATTGTTTTCGTCTTATCCATTAACATGGAGGCGGTAACAGTGTGTGCTGCATATGACTTTGCCCCATCAGAAAGGTGCTATCAGAAACTGCAGCTCAGCCACAGTCGCTGTCAGGTTAGCCAGGTTCTCTCCATCTGTTAGTCTGGCAAACCTGAAGATTATACGGGAACACTCAAGGAATTATTAGTGCTGTTTTTCAAGTCTGAATTCCCCCAGCAAAACAGTATTTGTTTTGCATTTAATTTTTTGAGAATTGCATGCATGATTGCTGTACTTACATCATTTCCAACTCTTCTCTCCCCCCAACACTTCCTATGCCCCCTCCCTCTCAAATTCACACTCTTTCTTCTTTGTTACTCTCTCTCTTCTCTCTCTCTCTCTCTCTCTCTCTCTCTCTCTCTCTCTCTCTCTCACACACACACACACACACACACACACACACACACACACACACACGGGGAGGGGAGAGCAGGTAAATAGAATTACCTAAAAATACTATGTATGATCCACAATGCAGTCTGTGGACCCAAGATATGGTTCTCTGAGCAATTGCAAATCATAAAATATACTGTAGTTGAATCTGCCTAAAGGAAAGAGATAAGAATCTGAAAAGGCTGGGCTTGGGAACTCCAGGGACCAAGGTAGAATCTTATATTAAGATGGACAGAGTCACAACAGTGACTTTTTGTCAGTAATTACCTTCTAAGGAGGCCACTGCTTGTATGGAATAACTGACAAATATTATTAGGCTTTTTTGCTTTGGTATTCAAACTTCAAATTCCAAGGTATGGCATGTGGATATTCAAAACACAGCTGACATATTCCCACCTGCCCTTGAAGCTTAAAGTGGCCACGTGATGAAGCCCTTGCTAGTGGGATAAAGCAGGGATTTGTTCTTCATCTTGGGATGAGTGTACCATTATTCTCCTGTGTGTGCATTCCTCAGATAAAATGCAGATGTTGTGACTGGATTGCAAAGACCATCTTGAGAATACCCAGTTAAGATGTAACTCAGAGGCAGGAACTAGTTTTTCAGTTCTGTTAGTGTTGATTTCTGCTCCTGGCAGCTGAACCTACTGATTATCACTATAGCAGCCAAGGATAATAGACTATGTAAAAATGTCAACATTAAGCAAAGAAAAACTTTCCTGCAGGCAAACATGATTTACAGAAAAAATACAGCCTTAAAAATCTGATATATTCAGTGATAATTGAGAAGAGATTCTGTTCATGAAAAAGAATCTATTAAAAACAGTGGCAACACCCCCCCACCGGCCCCTGCTTTCCATCAACACTTGGGACAGGTGGGAGAGCTTTCCCGGTGGTTGTAAGAGCAGGAGAACTGTCCCTGACCCTCATCAGCTGCAGCACTCAGGAAAAGGCAAGCCCTGCATCTTGCCAAGGCAGCACAATAGAGCCAACCCTATTAGCGCAGGTGTGGGTGAGCCAGTCCCAAAATAATGATCATGGGAGAGCTGTTTCCCCATCACCCATCTGCCTGTGGCAGCATGGGTGGACTCCCCACCCCACCCCACCCCCAGCCCTGCCCATCAGTATCTGAGGTAGGTGGGAGAGCTGGCCCTGTGGTCATAAGAGTGGGAGAGCTGTCCCTCATCACCACCAGCTACAGCACTCAGGAGAGAAGGCCCTGTACCTTGCCTGGGCAGCACAACAGAGCCAACCCTGCTGGTGCCCCAATAGAGTCAGCCCCAAAACTGTGAGCATGGGAGAGATGTCCCAACTAGCCATCTATCTTGTGGTGGCATGGGCTGGGGAGAGGTGCTCTCCCCCCATCAACCCCCACCTCAGGTGGAAGAGCTGGCCCTGTAATCATAAGAATGGGAAAGTAGTTCCTGACTCCCACCAGCTGCCAACAGTTGTGAGAGCAGGCCCTGCACCTAGCCTGGGCAGCACAACAGAGCTAACCTGTTGGCTTAGGTATAGGTGAGCCAGCCCCAGAGTAGTGAGCAAAGGGGAGTTGCCCCCATCGCCAACCTCTCCTGTGGTAGCATGGGTAGGGTAGAGTTGCTCTCTTCCCTGCCCCCAACACCCACCCTGCCTATCAATGCCTGGGGCAAGTGTAAGAACTGGCCCTAAGGTCACAAGAGCAGAAGAGCAGTCCCTGCCCCTACCAGATGCAACACTTGGGAGAGCAGGCCCTGCACCTCACCTGGGTAACACAACAGAGCCAACCTTGTTGGCAGGGGTGTGGATGAGCCAGCCCCAAAACTGTAAGTGGGAGAGCTGCCCCACTACTCATCTGTTATGTGGCAATGTGGGAGGGTAAGAGATGCCCCCTTTATCCCTCACCCTTACCACCTGCAACAGATGAGAAGGCTGACCCTCTGCCGTACCAGCTGACGTACTCAGGAAACAGGCCCTGCCTCTCACCTAGGCAGCACAGCAGAGCTGAGCAGTGGTCAGAGGTGAGGGTGACCCAGCTCTGATGTTATGAGCAAAGGAGAGCTGTCCCCATTACTCATCAGATATGTGGTAGCATTGGCAGAGGAGAGACGCCCTCTTGCCCACCTCCTGTCCATCAATACCTGAGACAAATGGAGGAGCTTTTGACCCTGGGGCCAAAAGAGCAGGAGGGCTGCCCCTATCCCTCACCAACTGCAGCACTCAGAAGAGTGGCCCCTGTATCTTGCCTGGGCAACACAATAGAGCTGGCTCTAATGGTGTAGGTGTGGGAGGGCCCATCCTGAGAGCATGAAAGCAGGAGAACCAGCCTCATCCCTCACTCATTGCTGCCAGAGGTGAATCAGCTGGGGCAATGCTACAGAGCTCACCCTGATGGTGAGGACAGGGGGAACACGCAGGCAGACCAACTCTATAGCTGCCCAGACCCAGACTTGGCCAAGGTTATGACTTGGCCTGTCCCAGCATCCACCCCATCTGTGATCTGCTGGAGCATGTGAAGGGACCTAACTCACAGACCCAAAGCTGCAGGATCTCCACAACACAGAGCAACAACAACATACCCAAGAAGAGTCTCAGTGAGGGCCCAGCATTGATAGTGTAGTAGAAACCAGAGGCCTTGAACCAGACCAATGACTCCTTGCAATGAACACTTGCAAGTAAAGATACATGGACAAAGGGGTTTATGGTATCACACTGCAGCTTCCATGATGAGATTTTAAATTTCTTCCCTTTTTAAAATTTTTTTCTCATTAATTTTGTTTTATTTGGGTGGTGGAGGCATACAGGGGCAGAAGGCAGATGCAAAGAGATGGGGAAATGAATAAAGTTAAGATACATGATGTAAAAGGCACATAGAATAATTAAAAAGAAAAAATAGTGGTAACAGAGTTCAGTGTTAAGAGTGTGCACTTAGCATGTACAGAGCCCTGGATCTGGTTCCCAGCACCTCCAACTAGAAGGCTGTCTTGGATCAGCACCATAGGCCTCTGATAAAGGTACTTATCTCTAAGCACCAGCAACTTAGGTCCCACAGAATGAAAGGAGAGAACTAAATCACCCAGGTTGTTCTCTGACCTCTATATGTGTACACACACACACACACACACACACACACACACGCACGCACGCACGCACGCATGCACGCACTTAGGAGGTCACATACAAAGGAGGCACAGGAAATGGGTTTCGGAGTTCTCATCATAAATTCTCAGGTTAGGAAAGGTAAAAGGATACTTTCTAAGTATCAAGAATGTATACTTTGCCAATGGCTATAGAGAAAAGAAGGACCATGTCAGCCCAAAAGAACTCAAAATGCCTAGAATATTCTTTCTTCAGTGTTGCAAGGGGACACATTCAGTAAAACACATGAGTCAAAAAGAAGGATTCAGGAAAGTTTTCCTGTTGGAATTGATGAGTAAGGGTCAAAACAGCATTGAGCTCTATCAGGGAGAGTGGCTAGAATGTAGTGGCACCCACTGGAGGAGTAGAGCTTCTATTTGGGGAGAGTTTTGACATGTCCTAAATACCTGTCTCCAGAGCAAAAAGCAGAAGGCACCCTGGATGTAGCAGGTCAGTAAGAGCTTCAAATGGCCATTTGTATCTGCCCCCATCCCCCTTCGAATTCTACATGAGGAAGAAAAGATGTCAATTGGAGGAACTTCTGTTTATGCTGTCATTCATTCGGTTAATCCAAAACCGGTGTGAACATATACCACACGACAGTCCCCAGCCTCTGTGTTATTACAGGAAACTAGACAAGAAGAAGGGGAAACTAAAACCCACACTTACAGGGAGTTCTCACTCTCAGGGAAGATGGGCTCATAGAATAAAGACATCTGTAAGTAGAAGGAGTAGAAGAGATTAATTCTGCGTGGATAAAGAAGTCCCCAGTGCTTCCAGAAGGGCCCAAGCACCTAGAGAAAAGCAGTGCTGAAGCCAGCACCCTCACTTGGGAGGAATAGTGTCCTCTTTACTTTTTGCTTAAGTCAGTTTGAGTTTTCTGTAATTCGCAAAGTTCTCTGACTGCATTTTCTAGCTCTAAAGAAACTTATGCTCAGAAGGATGTCACAGAACTTCCAGTGAGTTGGGGACAGCAAGCAGGGGGATAAATCCAAAAAGACAGGGCAGTTTTCTAGACCTTGGACTAAGAGGTGGTTCATTACCTAAGGCAGGAAGTGGAACTCACAAATCTCCTGTGCAGAAAGTCTACAGAGAGCAGAGTCTGGGAGAGAATTCCTACCAGTCACATGGAGTTCCACTAAAGTGATTCTGAGAGCAGGAAAATGAATTCATGAGAACAGAGGAGGACCTCCTGGAGGAAGCGCTGGCTATAGGTAGTCACAATGGTCAACTGAATGTTCATGAGCAACAGTTGAATGCACGGTCTACACTTAATTGGTGGAAATAATGCAGTGATTTATTACAGAACATCAAATGTGGGAATGAAAATGTGGCTATGGTTGTATGCTTATACTCTAGACAGAATCAATGTACGATTGGGAAAATTATATGGGTGGGCTAGATTGCTGGCTAACTCAGACAATGTATGACAATGGGCAATCAATAAAGCCTTATTTCCCAGCATGGTTTTATGGGAGAAGCAATAAGCTCTGGCCCTATTCTATGTATGAGAGAAAGTGCAAGAAGGCTCACCTTTTAGTACATTGTGGTGGTTTGAAAGAAAATGGCCCCCAAAGGGAGTGGCACTATTAGGAGGTGTGGCCTTGTTGGAGGAAGTGTGTCTGTGCGGGGGCGGGCTTTAAGGTTTCTTTCTCAAGCTTCACTCAGTGTGACAATCAGTCGACTTCCTGCTGCCTCTGGTAAAGATGTAGGCAGCTCCATATCTGCTTACAAGCTGCCACACTCCTCATCATGATCATAATGGACTGAACCTCTGAAACTGTAAGCTACCACCTCGATTAAACGTTTTTGTAAGAGTTGCCATGGTCATGGTGTCTCTTCACGGCAATAAAAACCCTGACTAAGACATACACACAAGGCGCAGAAAAGACGGAACAATGACCCATCAGGGAAGCATCAAACTCCCAAGTTTCAGAGATGAGAACAAACAAGGACAGAGCAATTCTAGGGACCTTAGGCTTCTTAGCTGGTCACAGCTCAAAGTCGGGTTACCTTTCTGGAGGTAGCTTTGGCAAAGTCATCTTTGTGGATGTGACATCTCGGAGGCCGAGGAAGAAGACAATAGCTGCTTTATTTCAATAAGAGTTTCATCAGGTTAATGGGGATCTTGGATGCCAATTTGTGGGTTTTCCATCAATCTTGTGGACAAAGGATAAATATTGAAAAATCTTGAGAAAAAGTGATGCCCTGAAGGAAACAACTCAGGGGCATTCTCAAACTCAAGGTCCTTGGATTGTGGAGATTTCTCTCTGGCCACTTGAGGACTCAGCTCCTCCGGCAAGTCACGCCCACTCATCAACAAACCTCCCTCCAAGCACTGCCCCCATGCTCAAAGAGTCTGTGAGCTGCCCAATCCCAAAGCCCATTTTAGCCTAACTCCGCCCCCTCCCGGCCCGCCGCGCCCCTCTGTTTCCCGGGAGACGCTCTAGGCGTCCCCCGTCTGCACCTAGCCAGGCCACTGACCTGGAGAGAGGCCAAAGAGCACCCAGCACCCTCCGCCCGCAGGAGCTTCCTCAGGGCACACAGCCGCAATTGTCTCCAGAGCCAGGTTTGTGGAACAAGACTGGGAACAAAACCTGGCCAGCTCCTAGGAGAGCGAGCTGCTCTTCTTTCCCAGGACCCCTTCCTCCAGCTTCCCGAGGTCTGCCTCCAGAATCAAGCCTCTCCCTAGAGGAACGGAAGGCAAGGCGCTCTTCTTGGCTCGAGACCACCTGGCCCGTTAAGGAAAGACAGATGTGGGAACAGGCACACTGGGCCTGCTCAGAGGTGAGTGGATACAGAACTGAAGGCATCCTCTGTTTTCAGTTGTCGTTAAAAAAAACAGCCCTATCTTACAAACCTGAGAGAAAGAACTATCCTAAACCACGTTTGAGTTGAACTGTGTCAAAACACACATATTTCTACTGTTTTGTTGACTTAGTTATTAGTTTCACAGCAACTAATCGGGACGTTTCACTCTTTAGTTCTTGTAATATATATACTGGGTATGTAATGCTTTTACTAATTCACTTATTCACCGGTCTGAGTGAGTTTTGTTTCTTGACTTGGGGAGCACAGAGGAATTATATTACTGAGTAATTTTTTTTTCTCTTTCCTTTGCTGTTGCATTTGCTTCTGAATTTTCAGATTGGCTTCTGAGAACCAGAGAGATCTGCAAATGTAAGTTGGATGAAATATGACCTACCTTCTACTTGATGCTTTGAGTCACTCATAAATGTCAGGAGGTGGGAAATATGTGATTACTATTTACTTCACAACCTATCCAGTTGCCCACCATAAGGTGCTAGGAGTGTCCAGAAATTTTAAACATATATATGTGAACTTGTTTTTTCACTCTTGTAAAGAGTGTAAACTATTAAATGTATCCAATAGTTTCTTTCATCTTTCATAGCAAAAGAATTCTTACATAAAGTGTTCTGAATCTTAAGAATGATATTGCGTCATTGGTGGGAAAAACATATTTATTTTAAATTCTCTTGGTGATACATAATAAACCTGTTTGCTGGAGTTGTTGGTTTTATTTCTCTCACCTCGGTTTTCACTGTACAGTGATTGGACCTGGAGATCTAGTCATTCAGACACAGTAGCTCTCTAAGCAGCCACTGTGGACACAGTCACCTGTCCTCCTTTGTGGTTCCTGTTGGGGACATGTCGGGGGGAGTGGGCAGGAGGGTTACTCTTTGAAGTTTCACTTGGGGGCCAGAAACAAACTCACACCATAGGACACCTCCAGCCTGACCCAGAACTCTCAAACCTTTCATCCTCTACTTTCTCATTCTCATTTGTCTTTGTATGTGGGGGCCAAATGTAGAGGCTGTAACTGCAGCTGATGTGAGTGCCAACCAGCAGATCAAAGAATGCACCAAATCTTTTCTGAATGCCAACTGTGGAATGGCTCCGGGCGGCCTTTTGATCTGTGTCTCAGGCCCTGGGGTGCCACACGTAGCCATGCCCATTCACTGGCACTGGGGGGGGGGGGACCTGGGCCCTCCTAATGCACTGCGTTAGCTGGGTTCCAGGGGCTCAGCACATCTTGGTACCAGCCCGAGAGGTAACTTCCTTCTCCCTTTCCTGAGTGATTGCCTTCCTGCAGCTTTCTTCTTGGGGTAGACCCTGATGGCCAATGGGTTGGAGGTGGCTTCCATCTTTGCTGCTGACCTGGCAGGTGATGCACAGCAGGAATGGACTAAATTCCTTATTACTGAGTCGAGGTTAGAACACCAAGGGCTGGGAATGATGGGAAAGTGGCTCAAGTCATGTTGACAGTGAACAAGAGGCTTTTGTCACTCCAAAAACAAAAGCAACCCCTGAAATGATAGCTCCCTAAAGTACTGGCATTTCCTCCCTACACACACACACTACCTCAGTTCTCCTCAGCCCCCTATTACTTGTGAGAATGCAGCTACTTCCTACTTTCATAAATGTCAGCATAAATAAGACCATACTCATAAGGCATGAAAGAGAGGACAGTTACTTAGGAAGATAATTTGGTCCAAGATCACACTGAATATTGAGTATATTTCAAGTCCCACATGAAGATGTAGTCAAACTACGCACTATATATTGTATAAATAGATACAGTGGTGATCACACACTGATTATGAAAAACAAAAAGCTCTTGCCTAAAGCATAGGCAAAGTAGGATGTGGGCTAGAACAAGGAAAGAGGCTGCTAGACATCCACACTAATGCTTAGCTTCAACTTTCCAGTACAGATGAGTTGAGCAACATTTTTCCAACATGCAGTTAATAACTTTTTTCCCCACTTTGTAATTCAGCTCTGACCACCCCTCATTCAGAGTTTGTGCCTTGAGGCTTGCCAGCAGGGTTTGCAATACTTACATTAAACTAAATTTAAGAGTAAAGGTGTTCCCGCTGCTCATGTTCTCAGATCAGAGGAGAGCAAAATGAAGGAACTGGCAGCTGAAACTTTAATGGTGGGAAACGTTGACTTAGAATTTGAAAAAAAAAAATCACAGTTGATCTGTGTGACAAAGAAGACACATTCTTTTCCATGTGTATTATTTGCATTTGATTTCATTATATGCCTGTATTTCCTGGCAAAACTCAGCCAACTCACTTGGTTTTGTATAATATACTGGAAGGCCACTCTGAGAGGTGGCGAGGTTATATGCACCTTGATGGGCCATACTGGAGCTTCTGGAGGCTGCTCCATCTGCCTGAATGTAGCTGAGCTTTCCCAGCCTATGAGACGCTCCTGGGTGAATCTTTCAATGGCATCTGCAACTGTGCAGACTCCCTCACTCCAGTGGCCATCTTACAATGCTCTGAAAAGTAGAATGGGTCTCACGATGTGTGCACTCATGGGATGCAGGTTGTGCTGAATGGAGTTCATTCACATTTATTCTGCAACACTGAATACTCTGGAAGAAAGGCTTCATAGATTGTGGATTAAGCTTCTGGAAATCTGGTTTGGGAAGCCTTTATATGTTCCTTCAAACACATCCATGAGGTTTTCCCTATGTAAGTCAAAACTTCTTAATGCATGTTATGTATAAGACTTTGATTGAATAAATTCTGGGCATCCAGATAAACCAATTGGTTGCTATAACATTTGATTAAAAAAAAACCAGATCTTTTTAAGTTACAAGAGAGTTAAGTCATTATATTATAAAGTTATCCCTTGTAATAGCATTCATTTCTGTTGTTTATTCTGCAGAATAAAACAATACTTTGTCTTTAGCTGCATATTATGCACAGACTGTGAAGATTCATGTCATTAATCAAGTCTGCATAAACAGGGTAATAGGCTTTTAGTGTACTGAAAATAAAATACTAACCTGTATTTAAATTATCTCTTTAATTATGCGAAAAATATTTTAGTCCAATGTGATAATCCTTTTTAGGAACATGAGACCAATGCTATCACTATTGACTTTCATAAGATTTTCCTTCAGATGTTAGTGTTTCCTCCACCTATATCCAGTCCCATAGTGCCATGCTATTGTAGCACTCCACTGTGTGGATGGTTTGGCTACATCTCTCAGCTCTACTTCTTCCTACTGACCTCTCCTGCCAGATTCACAGAAGCCTCCAGAGCAGCCTTTCTGCAAGCCAGCATTCCTTTCCCTGTGACCTCAGGAGAAGCTACTTTTCAAAGTGAAGCTGAGATTATTTCATCCCAAAGGAAACAAGGTGGATCCTGATATCTGGAGGATCTACAGTAGAGAGAGTACCCAAGTCAATCTCATGTATACAGCAACTTCAAGACTCTGTCTTCCTAAATTTTAACTTCATTGCCTTCTCGTATTTACCCTCTACTATAGCTTAGCATTGGTGGTGTATTTTTCCTATCAAGTCTTTTATTGCCATGGTGTGGTCTTTTTACTTTGCTTATGTAACTGGTATCTGCTTTTCTCAATATCCACTCTCATAATGGAAATTCCATGAGGTCAGAGATCGATCTTTGGTCTTTTTCCTGGATGTTGTGTCTTCAGCACCCAGGAGAGTGCCCATCACAAAGCAGTGGCTCAGTGAATAATCTGTTGACCATTCAAGGCATAACTTGATAGTTTTACAACAGATCACACAGCTGTAAAATGCTGGTGAGGAGTAATCTGAAGCTTAGATGCAGCCTTCCAGGGAGTTGATGAAGGGTAGGAGTCAAACCTGGTGCACGTGGCAGTGATGGCATCAGGAGCATCTGGCCTTTTGAATGTCTCTCTGTTTAAGTGGAAGGCAGACTCTGCAACTGAGAGCCTTGTCAGAGTGAACACTGTCTCTTACTGTAGGTCCTCCAGATAACAGGACCCACCTTGCTTACTTTTCTTGTCTTTAAAACAAGGTTTCTCTATGTAGTCCTGGCTGTCCTGGAACTCACTTTGTAGACCAGGCTCACCTTGAACTCAGAGATCCGCCTGCCTCTGCTCCTAAGTGCTGGGACTAAAGGCGTGCACCACCACTGCCTAACCCACCTTGTTTTCTTTGGGGACAAAGTTCCAATAACCTGACTGGCTTTCCTTTCTCAGTGCTCACAACTACGACATAATGCATTGCAGAAAAAGGCTGCCATCATCTCTCTCATGCCCCTGCCCCATTCTCTTCTTGAAGTGTGACTAACAGTCTCCCTCAAGTAGATGGTTCTGTATTCACATGGCCTGGATCTGAACAGATGCTGTGAGGACTGTGGGCCCAACATAAGAGGGGTACTTGCCTTTGGAACCCTGTGTTGTCCCTAAGAAATCCTAAGACTGCTATACAATGAGAAAACCCAATGTATATGACCACACTTCATGCTTGTGCTCTGGAAAGACAGCTGTTTGGGGTCCCAGCTGGTAGCCCTTACCACCAGATAAATGAGTGGAGATGAGCTCTGCCCATACAGAAGAGGTCTCGATAGTTTGGGGTTAAAAAAAAGCTATCTCTTTTACAATCTGTCCAAATTCTTGACACATTTAAGGTATGAAAGGAAAAGTGGTTTGAAGCAACTTTTTTGTTTGTTTGTTTTTTTGAGACAGTGTTTCTCTGTGTAGCTTTGCACCTTTCCTGGAACTCACTCTGTAGTCCAGGCTGGCCTTGAACTCACAGAGATCCGCCTGCCTGCAAATTTTAAAACTAATGCATTTTGAAATGATTTGCTATCTGATGTGTTGTAGCTATCTGCCTCCTCAAGGAGGCTGCCTCTTCACTGAGAATCAGTTTCAGCATCTATCACTTTAAAGGGAAGCCTCTATTTGTGAGTGTTGAGGTTACTAGAGAATAGCAAAGTGTGACGTATTCTAAAATGTTGATTGTAACAAAAAAGTAAAGCACGAATCCTGGAACCCACAGCTGTCCAGAGACTTTATTCTTGCATTGCAACCATGTCCCTTACCAGAACTATTTACAAAGCTGAACCGTCGAAAATCCATTTATAGATTTTCTCCTAAATCACTTTGGGGAAGAGATACAGAACATTGTCCAAAAGACAGACAGTAGAAGAGAATGAGAGATGCAGCCTGTGGAATTAACTCTCTCAGTAGCATTCCTGCGTAACAAAAGCAGTAGCTCGACACATAGAGGTATCCTCATCTCAGACAACACATAATACATTGCTAATAATGTCTTGTCTTTATCGATTCTTTGAAGATTTATCCTTTTAAAACAGCGATTTCTGCTTACATTTTGCAGTCCCCAATGACCACCTTTCCTCCAGTTCCTGTGACGAGTAAAAAGCTTACAGTCTTAGCCAGACAGAAGCTGCCATGCTCTTCAGTAACAGTTCCAAGGTATGCATCCCTACTTCCCCTTTCTCATCCTACAGGGTACAATTCCTGCAGTCCTGGATGTCAATAGCACATCTTAAAAATTGCAATTGTGTAAGGAAAAGAGATAATACATTGTTATAGTCAAATATTCAAATTCACTGTTTAGAAAGTCTTAATGAGCCTCACTCAAATATAACCAGTTTTTACCAAGCTGGTAGTCATTTAATCATTTTATTTCCTGTGAAATTATTTTATATTTTCTACAGAATTTCAAGATGTTTTCTTTTTAAAATAGACACAGATGGAATAAAGCAGAAGCTTTGGATGAAAACATATGTGGCTTTTAGCTCACAAAGTCTCAAACACTGACTTTTGTTTTGGAGAGCTGTGTCCTAATAGGATGCATGCTTCCTAGTAGGGTAGATTGACAGGCAAGATTTAGCTCATGAAATGAAATGGAATCTGAAAATGCATTCCCGTACTGCTGCTACTGAGGAATGGCTACCAAGCTACTGAAATTGTCACAAAATGCAGAAGAAGAAATTGATGCATTTATCATATTTATGAATATTAACAGATACTGAAATACTTTGAAGTTGCCATTTGTCAGTGTATTGACTTTTAGAAATACACATATTGCTTATACCTAGAAACAATTTACATATGTACCTTTGGCTATTTTCTTTTTGTGCATTTGTGTCAATTCCTGCAAAGTGTAACAATCAAATTGTTACAAGATTTCTTTGTTCTCATATATCACTTTTAGTATTTCTTAGAAAGACAAAACCCCTGGACCAAAGCAAATTCATAACCAAACCAACACAAACATTCTTTTAAAATTGCAAATCAAATACTCTGTTTTAGGAAGCTAAGAAATCTTTCAATAGTGCATGTACACATTCATGTATATGTTCTTTAATTTTTGAAATATTTACAAAATTCAAAAAGCTTGTTCTGTCTGGCTTTTTTTAGTGTTTAAGATTACATATTAATTTTGAAGTGAGCAATAAACACAACTAATTGTCACTTCCCTAAAATCAAATGGATTTTAAAAAAGAATCTTATTAAAGAATCTTACTATTTAGGAAAACATTTTTACAAACATTCTTTAATAAAAATTCTGTAAATAAAACATGACTATTTGGGGACATTTAGTAGAATACATACTGGGTCCTGAGAACTTAATGCATATTTGTTTTTACAAATGTAGAGGGTGATAATAATGGACACATTTTCCAATAAAGTCTCTTTTAACTTTTTTGCATCTTGAATCTCAATAATTTGAGATTTATGTGCAATATAAGGAAAAAACCCACAAGCAAGTTCTTAGTAGGGCATGATGGGCACACTTGCAATTGATCAGTGCTCAGAGATTGAGGCAGGTGGTTAAGAAGGACTAGGTGCCAAGTGAGAGTTTATGAAAAACAAAAACAAAACAAATAGAACGAGTGGAAAACATAGACCTTTACAAACAGCATTCCATGGAAAACTGTGCCAGTAATTGGAACACACATGTTTAGCACATTTGTATCAAGTAGTAGTTCTTGACTCAAGGTCTTGTACCAAAGAAAATAGTGAGAGTTGTACTGCAAATCCCACAATGAGGTGGAAGACCGTGCAAGCTTTGAGAGAACACACCACTACGTGAGCACATGACCTGTTGCAGTATGTTGACATGTCTCCCTTTATTCACTAGATCCACTCTTCCCTATCTTCCTACCTTCACGTTTTTGGAAACGATCCAAACAACTTAAGGTTATGGCTATGCTTCACCACAGACACCACTGTCTGTGGAGCGCAGCTTCTCTCCTGGTGGCGCTTTTCTGTGTTTGGAAGCTCTTCAGTTTGGTCAGACGGTACTTTACTATTTCTTTCCACTTCATTTAGGACTCAGTTGATCAAAGAGAAAGATGACATAGACCATTACCTGGAGCAGAATTTCAAAGGCCTGTCGAAGGAAGAGGTTGCTGCGTAAGTCTGACCCTCTTAACGGCACCTTCATATAAAGTTTGTTTCTTTTGTCTGGATTCTTTCTTGGAATTTCAATTTTCCCGTGCAGTAAACTTTTTTTCACTGGAACATGGCATTTAAAAATTAAAACTGATATTAAATAGTGATAAGTCACGTCTATTGATCTTACACACATCAAAGTCTTTAATTTTTTTGGCTCTCAAAATTCTTATATTTAGAAAGATATTATACTAGTACATTTGCAATATTGAGTAAAGTCTGAGCCATTAATTGCTTATTAATCTCCACTTTAGGGTATTTTGCCTATGTGGGGAAGGAAAGAATTTTCAGAAAAAGATGTATATTTTTTATTGGTGATTAAAAAATGAAAAATAATTCTTAGTGGTATATTTTGTTCCCTCTGTCCAAAAACCCTCAAAAGTGTTGATGAATAGCAGTTTGTTGTTAAATGTAAAATTATTTCTAAGTTGTCTGAATTTATTCTTTTAATGAACAGTATAAACACTGCTATTCTATCATTAACCAGAATCTAATCTATGGGACAAATAGCAGTATGAAAAAAAAAAAAAACATGTATGTTAGAGGGATAGAGAGACATTTAAAGAATGGCCAGACAGGCTTAAGTTGGTCTCAGCCAGGTTAAGTCTTTAGGCATAAGCATTGAAAAATTGGCACCACCAAAGGGTTCCACGTATCACACTGAATTCACTAGATTTCCGCTGTAATGTTTAATGCAAATTTTTTAAAAGATTCCACCAGCATACAACTTAATGCTAATTCAATCAAGAAATATGCCTAATGTTTTTATCATAGGTTTCATACACTGTAAAATGTTGTTTCTTCGTATGTTTGATTTGATCTTTGTCAATGTGAGTATTGTATAGACAAACAAAAGAGCTCATCTTGTCAATAGCTCCAGCATAGAATGGTAAAATTTATAATAATTGGACTGGAGTGGCTCAGTTGACAGAGTGATTGCCTAGCATGCATGAAGCTCTAGGTTCGATCCTCATCCAACATAAACCAGACATGGTGGGAGACACGCCTGTAAATCCCAGCACTCAGGAGACAAAGGTATGAGGATCAGGAGTTCAAATTCGTTCTTTGCTACATATAGAATTGGAGGATTGCCTGGGCAACCATGAGACCCTGTCTAAAAATAACTTTTAAAATTATAATAATTAATGTTACTTATTTCCACAAAGCTGTTTTAAAGATGTTTGATTAAATGTTATTTGGATTGATGACTCACTGGCTTGCCTTGGCAACCTGTTGAACAAAATTAAAGGTCATTATTGTAGGACATTGTGGTTACTAACTATAAGAAATATATATAAATAGTACTTGCATGATAACTTAAGTATAATTATGTCCAAATAACTTAGTTGCCCTTAAGTGTTAGGAATTAAGATATTAAGATAAGAATTAAATATATGCTTCATAAAAGTCAACAAACTAAAAATTCTGTGCACCTAAGCACTCAGGGCAGACTATTCAATCCAAGAAAGTACAAGGTAGACTATGTTTATGACTTTTCTCTAATTACAGTAATAATATATTTTTTTCACTAAGAATATCACCAAATTGATTTCAAATTCTTCACCGTGTTACAGAAAATAGTAGCACTGAGTAATTCTTCCATATTGCATTCTCCTAAAAGCAGACCCTGCATGTGACTCAAGAATCTAATATTATCTGCACAAAAGCCCTTTTTGCGACACACTCAGTGCAGGTCATTAGTATGGAGAGAGCTTGTACACAACTTGCTATTACGCTCTTGATTGATATTCATTCTAGACTACTGCACCCTAGACAAACTAATTGAATAACACATAAAGGAGAAAACTGATGAATGATTTCAGCATCTCCCAGAAATGCCCAGCAGGTGCCGATAAGAATTGTGCATATTCTATTAGCTGAGGAATTGCTGCATAAAACGTTTTATTAGCCATTCAACTATAAAAAGATAAATTGGTCAACAAACAGGTACTAAATACTTACCTCATATCTAATATGAGATTTTTCACATTGGGAGAGACAGTGATATTTTACTGTAAGATAGTTGACCCTATCCCAAAGTCTTAACATGTATTGGAGATATTAAGACCTATGTGTACCAGACAGCTATGGAAAGGATGAGTGCTGCTGATGCACTGTGAAGTGCAGCCCAGAGACCAAGGGTAAAGCAGAAAGGACAGAGACGGCTGGATAAAACTTGTCAAGCAATGTATATATACGTGGTTAGCACAGTAAAGTGATTGGACCAATAAGTCAGCGATAACCAGCACACAGAGTTTAATACACAGTGACTCAAAAATCAATGTTCAAGCAGGTAGAGCACCATGTAAGATATGCCTCAAATCCTCCACTCTACTGCCTTATTCTTCATTAGGATGCTAGAACATTTGTATATACTCACTAAGACATTTGAGACACACTAGATTTAGTATACCCTAATAGGCTGTGTTCTTTGTCTTGTCTCCAAATGACTTCTTATCACATGCCTCCAAATATGGCAGCCTACATGCATCACAGTGCATACACTGTGGCTTCCCTGGTTGCGGTGAGTGGGAGGTCCCACTCTTGTTCTAAGCACTTCTTGATCCTTCCATCTCATTGCCTCCCTCCCCCTCCTTCAGTACACCATCAAGTTCTCCCTCCCCATTGAATCAACAGCACTAGTGTTCAAACCTCCATTAATATTTCTGGTCTTTTTATGCAAGTGCTTTCACACACACACACACACACACACACACACACACACACACACACACACACACCATCTTTTGCAGCAAACACAAGCATCATGTAAATATTTTTTCCAATGCATTTGTAGTTGCTATCCTTATCGCCGTCTCTCCTTTTCCTTAGCATGCTTCCTTTCTGCCACACCTGACAGTTCTTCCTCCGTCTCATCTTGAGGACCGCCTTCCCTGCGTTTGGCAGTGTACACCACTCTTGTTTTGTTCTTGTGATTTCTGGGATGTCTTGTTGGATGATTTTCCTCCAGACCACATCAGCCTCCTCTGATGACTGCATCTCTGTTTTCAAAGTCTCAGTGGAAAGAAAGCCAAGGGCCCTGTCCTAGGCCTGCTTCTCCAGCCATCATCTCGATGGATGCAGTCTTAGCTGTAAACACTAGCAGCGATACCATAGCTGCTACACTGGCAAATCCAGCACTGAGCTCTCCAGGCTCCAAAGTTTTACATTCACCTGCCTCCTTGATGTGGCTGCAGAAGATACAGAATACACATCACAAGGTCACAGCAACTTGAAACTAAAGTCTAGGTTCTCCGACGCTCCTCTCCCACACCCCGCCCAGGATTGTCCCTATAGCCACTCCCCAAAGCAGCCTTTACCCTTACCATGCCCCATGCTCTCCATCAGATGCAACGTTAAAATATCTCCTGAGCCCCGGTACTTCTCCCTATTGCCTACTCCAGTCTTGCCGAGGTCTCAACACAATCTTCTAGGTGCACTTCCTACTCTGGAGTACTCTTGGGTATTCTGTTTTTACCAAATCTAGTGATGAAGACACTCCTTTCTCTAAAGCTTTCTCACTGTTTCTGTGCCGCCTTTGCTCAGCTGGCCTGAAGCTGGGTGCGGCTGCAGCTTTGCTGGCTCTGACTGGTGGCCCTCCGTTGGCCCCCTCTGCGCTCCCAGGGCGGCTTTATCGCTGGTGTACTCCTTCTCATGTGGTATGCCACTTTGAATGTGCCCGCCCTTAGGATCTCTTTCCCATTTCCTAATCTGGTTTAAAACGTACTCAAGCAGAAAACCTGAACAATTGTTACTAGAGAAATCCAGCAGAGGGTCAGATGCCACTCGCTTTGCTTTGGAATGGGTAGAATAGTTCAGAAGCAAGGACTTCAGGCCTTACCTAATCTATATATACAGAAGGAATTTCAGGATGCTTTTTTTAACCTTGGTTGACTTTGTTCTTTGACAATACCATACACGCATAATATGCATTCTAATTATTGTAGCCCCTCTCTACTCTCTTTCTCTCTGCCATTTTCACCCTCTCTCTCCTTCCCAAAAGTCTCCTTCTTATTCTTATGACTTAGTTGTTGTTTTGTGTGAGAGTTCCTGGGTTTACCCAGGATCATGTGGGTCCGTGGCTCTGAAACTGTAGCTGAAGCCTGGCGGCTTCTCAGTGGGCACACAACTGAAGACAATGATATCCCTTCCCCCAGAATTCACCAATGGCCAATAGTTCATGGAGAAAGGATAGAGTCCTTTAAACTCCCCCGTGAGTGACAGTTGAGGGGCCCAGTCTTGTGTTGTCCCATTGCAAGCGACCATAGCTGCTGTGAGGTTATATGGCCGCATTGACTAACTTTGCCATGCCCGGAAGACAAATGTCATGGCCCCTCTTATGTTCAGCCTCTTAAATCTGTCTGTTTCATCTTCTGCGATGTCACCCTCCCTGAGTCTTAGAGAGAGAATAAACATTTTGTTCAATGTGGATCATTCAGCTGTTACTTAGCCACAGCACCCTGAGCCGCCCTGTGCCTCTGCATTCACCACTAATTCATTGCAAAGAGAAGCTTTTCTGGTTGAAGTAGCATTGGTCTATGGGGATAAGCATGACTATTTAGAAGGTAGTTTGGGACCATGACCATCTAGCTAATCAACAGTATTAAGCTTACCCTGAGGGCCTAAGGCATTTTCAGGCATGGGTTTTTAATTAGTACCAGGTTTTTTGCAGTACCAGAAATAAATTCCCTCTTGTGGAGCAGACCACAGCACCAGTCAGACAGTGGTTGGTTACCCTCCTCACGCTCATTTTGCTTAATGGGTTCCCACCTGGATAAGACCACTGCCACCCTTCTTCCCCAACAGCCTGTGTAGCACATTCCAGGATCATGAAGACAGGGAGGAAGCTTCCAGATCAGTTCCTGCTGGGTTTCTTTATACTTTGCAAGCAAAGAGTGTAGTATCTTCAGTGACATGATCCTAATTCTGAGATAGAGCCTTTCACAGTCCAGCTGGCCTTGAACTGGAGCTGAGGATGGCTTTGAACTCTTGACTGGTCTGCCTCCATTTCTCAAAGCACATACCACCATACCCAGCTTTTTATTTTTTTTAATTTATGTATGTGTGTGAGTATATAGATGAGCATGTGCTTACAGATACTGTAGAGACCAAAAGAGGGCACTGTGGCTTTGGACCTCCTGAAGCTGGAGTTGCAGGTGGTTGTGAGCCACCCATTGTGGGTACTGGGAGCTGAACCTGGATTCCCTGCAAGGGCAGCCAGCACTCCTACCACTAAGCTGGAGGCCCAGTCTCCACTTTATTAATTGTTAAATGCACCCTTTTTGGCTGTATCTTAGATATTGCATTATTCAAAATAATATACTCTACATTTGCACTTGACAGTGATTCAACTTTATTACACAAGTCTACGTGATAGGTTTACTGATATTGTTTTAACTGATCTCTAACTGCTGGAAATTGGTGAACCAGAACCCTTGGTGCACTTTGGATTTTTAATTATGTATATTATCAGAATGCAGTATTGTTTTTCTAAAAGCACTTAAAATATCACGTATTATCATGTCTTAATTGCTCCGAGAAGCTAAGAAATAAAATTGTAATTTATAGATTCAAATAAAATGGGGGGGGCAGTTTTTGTAACATTGTATGTGAAAATACAAATGAGCAAAATCATTTGGGCACAGATAATGTTAATCTGCTCTGTATTATTTTCTGTTTCAAATCGGAAGCCCCAGCGTGTGGACAAAGAAGGTAGGTTGAGACTCACGTGATTCCTGAGATGCTGCTTTCTTTGGGGGTATCTGACTTTGAGCCTCATCTGCAAGGCATTTGTGGCCAGGACTGTTGGTTCCCTCATCCAGCTACTTTAGACCGTAACAAAACCAAGAACCAGGGCTGTGGTGGTGCGCAGGCGTGAGGACCTGAGTCCAGAACCCCAGCACCCAGGGACAGCCAGATGTGGCACCCACACCTTCAGTCCCAGTGGGGAGAATCCCTGGAGCCCCTGGCCAGCCAGTCTGGATAAACGGGTAAACTCCGAGTTCAGTGAGGGTCAGCGTAAAAATTACTTTAAAGTCCCTTTCTGCTTCATTCTGAGTTGTGTAACTCCTGTGGTTCACAATAAATTAGCATTTCACTGAGGAGGCTTTGCTCTGGAATCTCAGAGCCTTCTAGACAGTCTTTTCAGATTTCCCAGTTACTGGCCAATCAGGTCCGGGGTTTGCACATGTAGAGAGCAGACGGTGTTTAGTCCAGATTTAACTGTTCAGAGCATGCTGTGGGAATTTAATCTCCTCCAGGTGTGTTTGTCCTCTGGCCTGTTCATTATTGTCTGCTTTTGTGAAATCACTTTGTTTTCCTTTAAAACACTGTGCTCTGCTGTAAAAAAAAATGGAATCTCTAAGGGAGTTGGCAAATTTAAACATCTAAAGTAGTCGGTTGCCGAGTAAATGGTTATATGATGGTGTTAAGTGAGGTTCGTCTTTGATATTGTATTCTGTCAGTATTAAAACAGGGAAGACTCGAAACTATTCACAACCTTTTAGATTTCTGCTATGGTTAAAAAACAATCCCTAAAATATTGATACTACAACATTCATAAAAATATCAATCTCCTGGCCCACACATTTGCCATGCTGTTTTTTTATGTTGGAAAGTGGGGGTAACAACTGCTGAACTTCTCAGTGCTTAAAGCTATAGGCTCACAAGGATGCTTCTGCATACTCAGAGTCTCCACAGAAATGGCTAGATCAAGGTCTTTCCTAGTCAGTGCAATTGTGTGTGTGTGTGTGTGTGTGTGTGTGTGTGTGTGTGTGTGTGTGATGTCTGTTTAAAAAGCACATTATTCTTTTTTGAAAAAAAGTTTGATGTCTAACTATGAGAAATGATGAAAAGAAGAAAATTAAGGTGATATTTTTTTCTTTAGTTTTTAATTAGATTATTTAGAAATGTCCAACTTCCCTTCATCTGGAATATAATTATCAAGATACACATGTGTAGTATGTTTGTAAATATGTGTATATTAGTCTGTGTGTAAATATGTATCCTTAGGCTTGGGCTTAAACTGATAATATTAATTTTCTACATACCACACAAAAATCATATAATAAATTTTGACCATTTTCTTCAGGTTAACAAGTATCTTAAAATTAAACATACCCAGAACACCCAGAAATAGGGAGACATATCTTTGTCTTCTTCATAATCCACATACCCAGGCAAAACTCAGCAGTCCTTTTTCTAGTAAGGCTGTAAGGAATGCCCCACTAACTCAGATGTGAGAGTTAGGCTGACCAACATCCTTTAAAAATCTAGAAATGGCTCATGTATGTCACTGTCAGGTAGAGTGCAAATCCATCATTGGCCAAGGCAGTTAATTTGGGAATTATATTAAATTAGAGGGGTTTTCATTGAATAAACTTGATTGTGTCATTTCCCACAGAAACCTGTTTTTCCTATTTATAGATGATCAAACCCAATGAGAAAGAATCTTAACACTGAATTATCAGTTCGCAGAGCCCACCCAAGGGATTAGCCACCACTGCAAGGCTAAGGTGTCCTGGAATCCACAGGCAGGGCAGAGATGATGGGCATGGGAGACACGGTTCTCAGGGTGCTCCCATCGCACGGGCGTGAAGTAAAGTTAGGAACTGAACGTCTCTTTGTCCCCTTCCCTGGTCCCGAGACAGGAAAAGGGAAATGCATCTTTGGAAAATTGCAACAATGCCTTCATTTACAAGTGTTTGTTCTGCTCCAGCTTTTGATATGGAAGACTTTGATTGTTTGGAAATTAACCAGTGTTGATCTCCAGCCCTTCAATTAATTAAGTCTAATAAAATGTCCTTGAATTAATTAAAACTAATGAATTATATATGCATTTAGTCATTTATAAATTGACTAATTAATCACTATAGTATCTTCCAAAATTCTTAGGTGATCAATGAGGAAGAATTTTTCCAAATTTCTTTTGTGTGGACTTTTTTCTCATTCCATTTCTTGAGGGATCAAATGTTACTGGTCAGAATAATTTCTGAGGAGTCTAACTTTTATTCTAAATATACTGGGAAGTTTTTGCTGTATTTTCTACAAGGAAACGATGTGAGGTGGCTTCACTTCAATGTGTGCCCAAGACTGCTCTGCCCTGTGCATGACTTGCTTTGAGTGGCGTGACCAGGGTGGGAATAAAGGAGATTATAAGAAGTAGTCTTACTTAGAATATGATAGAATGGACATGGGAATAAATAAAGGAAGAAAGAGATGTTGACTCTTCTGAACCCACCTGAGCAGCTGAGCGATGTCTTATTCCCAGCTGAGTCCCCAGTTCCTCCAACAATATGCAGCACACAGTAGGCACTCAATAAATAACTTTTTAAGTCAGGCTGCTCTTACCTAAGCCTCTCTAGTTAAATCCCTTCCATTCCCACTTTGAAATTTTTGTAGTAAAAATAATAAGAGCTACAGTGAGCACTTAGAATGTTTCAGGTATTGTTTCACGTAAGTCATCTGTAAAAATTCTTTTAATACTAGAAAAAATATCTATCAGTTCCATTTACAACCAAGAATAAAAGTCCAGAGGCATTATCTTGACCAAGCCACCCAGATCATCAGGGCAAGAGCTGAACTTGAGGCTTGGCGCTCCAGCTCTGTGACCCACCGTTCTTCCTTGACACCACCCTGGCTCTGGAGCCGCCCAGGCCTTAACCAAGTGCTATCCTTCTCATCTCCCATCCTAAGGCACTGCCATTCTTGCCCTAGACTGTGCCGTGGTTCTCCCGGGCATCTGCAACTCTTCTGTAACCCTCTCCCATCAGAGCACTCCAGCACCCCACTGCCATTTGTCTCCTGCGCGTGCTCTGACAGGATGGAGGAGGTGTGCTGTTTATCTGTGTAGCTACGGTATGGATGAGGACCACAGCTCACAGGTGGTGGTGAATCTGTGAGCTGGGTACCTGTGCTGTGCCTGGAAGGCCCGCCGTTCCCTCCCACGCCTCATGTACTTAGGAGCTTTCCCCTTTCCTGGCTGTGTGAGGCCGCCTGTGCCCCACCATCACCCACACAGTAGAATTCCAAGTGCTTGTTGCTGCTCTCTGAACAGCTGTGGACCATCATAAACATGTACTTTATTTCCCCGAGTATTAATATTTAATAAACTATAGATTGTGACCCATTAGAGAGCAGTAGTTGTGACCCATTAGTTTGGGGATCACAGCCAGCATTTTAAAAATAAAAAGAGAGTTCATAAAGTAGGATGGAGAAGAGTGCATGTGTTCAGTAAGGCTAGCACTGGGAAGTTTACTGGAGGAGAGCAGACTTTAAGCCCAGACTCGATGCTTAGCTTTCCACTTTACACTCACAAAGAACTGGTTGCCTTTGGATAGTTCATTTAACCTCCTCTAACTCAGCCTCCTCAAAGAGAGAGAAAGGGTCTCATAGAACAGCTCTAAGGACTATGTTACTGTTTATCCAAAGAAGAATAAAGTGCTGTGTGTAGCAGGGCTTTTATACTTTTTATGTATTTATATGCACTGTATGTACATGCACAGGGCAACACTTGGCAGTGAGTAAGCGTCAAGAAGGCAGGGGCTAAGCTGGAGAGGAAATGGAGGACACACATTAGAGGCCAGAGTCCAGACTGCTCCAAGAATTTGCAAGATGGCACTAGACTCTGCACCCACCAACCTACCTAGCTTCCTTCCTTCCTTCCTTCCTTCCTTCCTTCCTTCCTTCCTTCCTTCCTTCCTCCTCCTTCCTCCTCCTCCTCCCTCCTCCCTCCCTTCCTTCCTCCCTTCCTTCCTTCCTCCTTCCTTCCCCGTTTCCCCCCCCTTCCCCTCCCTTGGTCCCTCTCCCTTTATGTATTTGCACTTTGTACACACCATCGTTCCATGCTGTAGGTTTTCCTTTAAGCCCTACCCCACTGTCCCATGTACATTTTGAAATGCCTGTTTTTCCTTTTCTTTGTTTGCTGCAAGTTTTTCTGATTTGCTTTGTCATTTTGAGCTTCCTTTTTATAAAACTATAAAACTAAAAAACTAGATGTAAAATTAATACAGTGAAATATTAAAATGAGAGCAGAAAAAAATGAGAAAATAAATGGAATTTATTGCCTTTTTTTTTTTTTTTTTTTTTGGAAAGATGAAGAGAACTGATCAACCTTTAACCAGACTACTATTAAGGAAAAAGAAAAAATACGATATGCCAACTTTCAAGGTTTTTTTATTTGTTTTGTCTTAGACTATCTACCTTAGACTTGTCTATCAAGTCTAAGAAAAAACAAACAAAATTTGAAAGTTTTTCTGATTTGCTTTGCCATTTTGAGCTTCTTCAAGTCAAGAAACAGTTCCTGAATGCAGAAGTCCAAAGTCGATGTCGTCAGAGTCAATACAGCCAGAGATGGGCTTGAGTGTCGGAAGACATGAGGCTGACACCACTGTAAACCGGCCACGTGTAATAGCCACAGGAAGATGATTAGAAAACAGATTGAAATGTCTGAGGCGCACTATTCAGTGCAGCCTGGCAATACAGCATATGCAGTGTATGTGGCATGTGTGTGCAAGACACAAATGTTAAGAAATGGGTTTCAAAATCTGCAAATAAATCGATTGTCCCCCAAATTTCCCCAAACTGCAGTGCCTCTTACATTAAATGTCAAATTCTCACGTGTGCATTCTTATACCTCACACACTCGTGAGCATATATATTCTGTGCTACTGATGTCTTTGCTTTCTTGGTAGCCGTGACACAACCCTTCTCATTGCTATAGTTGCAGACGGTGCCCCTCTTGCTTCTAAATGTTTTTCTTGCATATGGCTATTTTGTATGGATTTTAGAATTATCTTGTCAAGAGTCAGGAAAATATCATTGGATCTCCAGCAAAGATTTCACAAATTTAAACGTTATTCTACAAGAAACGATAGCATTAAAACCTTGAGCCCCCACACTAACAAGAACTGCTGTTTTCAGCGGTGTTGGTGGGCACAGTGGCAGACAGCAGCACCCCGCACACGCCTGCCTGGGAGTACGCTAACTGACGCACCGCAAATGTGAAGGGCCTTTCTGTGTCTTTTTAATGGATACATACATTGTCAACAAAAGGTTCCCTAATTTCTACTTTTCTTAAGCATTATGGGTTTTTAACATTATTAAATAATTTTCTGGTGGTTTTTTGGTTGTTTGTTTGTTTTTGTTTGCTTGCTTGCTTGCTTTTTTTTCCCCTGAGGTGATCATAAATTTTGCTGAAGTGATCATAAAGTTACTAGATTTTTTTAAAAATACTGAATTCTGGATAAACCCTACTTATATGGTGTGTGGTTAATTTGCGCTCTCGCTCTCTCTCTCTCTCTCTCTCTCTCTCTCTCTCTCTCTCTCTCTCTCTTTGTGTGTGTGTGTGTGTGTGTGTGTGTATTGTATATGTGTGTGTATGTACATGCATTTTCATCTAAATTATCTTGTTAACCTGTAATCTTTCTTTCCCTGCCCTAGTTTTATAGATAACATTGGGAGCCTTCAATCAGGTAATTATACAGCGAGTATTGTGAACATCATCGAAACATAAAATAAATGATAGCTGTGACTATAATTAGGGTTGTGCTGCCGCCGTGCACAGCTGCATCGGCTTTTGTACTCCTACTGTTTCAATTCTTGATAAGATTCGAAGCGACGTCTTTGTCTTTTTATACAAGAAGTTGTCTGTTTTGTGAGACCACCATGCCTCTCTCTGTTTTATTATTTTCCATTTTCCTCTTGATGTTCCTCTCTTGCCCTTTCTTTGGGCGTATTTCCTTGTGTCTGTTTTGTTTGGATTTTTTCTGTCATCCTGAGTGGAAAGCTGCTTCCTCGCTCAGAACAGCTGCTCCCGAGAGTCTCTTGGGTGACGCTTCTTTTCGACCCCGAGGCTCCCTTCTCGGGGTGTGATGTTTGAGTATCTTTAAGATCCCAAATATTTTAAGTTTACATAAAGGGTTTTGCTTTGAAGCACTGAGTAAGTTGGAGTTATATTTATGCATTTACAGTGAATGGATTTGGAGTTTGCTTTCTGTTTCTCTCATTCAGTGGGAACGGGGGTTGAGGAGGGAACCTTGGCTTAGACAGCATGCTGTGCATGATATCAGTCTATAAAATTTCCAGTGTCCATAGTACATTCTAGTCCATAGTCAATTTTTATGAAAAAGTCTTGTACATTTGAGATATTAATCCATATTCTATATCCACTTACTGAACAGTTGGCAGACCTGGCTGCTGGAGTCTGGTCACCAGCTTGAATCTGTTATTCCCATCAGCCTGGGAATGAGTGAGCCAAGCATTTTTCTGCTACCTCATCTGTATGTTTCTGAAATAAAATCATTCGGATTACTTGTCTTCATTGTTCTGTTGATTTTCTACACTTTGAAGCTGTGGCATCTGATACACTTTTTCCAGCTGCCACACTTCTCAGTAACCAAACTATTTATAAACCTCCGAGTCTTTAGGTTTTTCTGTTTGCATTCTGTTTTGTGTGCTATTAAAAAAGCTGCAAAGGCTGCATGCTTCCCTCCTGTTAGCATCTCAGATGGTGGGGGACAAAACGCAAGGAGAGGCACGTTCTCTGCCCGGTGCCTGTCCATCTTACGTGGATTTTGTTTTTGTTTTGTTTTTTAAGTTTGAATTCAGCACTGTTTTGTATTCTCAAACATACCTCCTTCTTATTTTACAATATTCTTATTCATGCATTATTTGATTTTTAAATATTGTTATTCCTAACTAGAAATTTTCCTAAATGTTTGTGATAGCTGCAATAAGGACAATATGGTGCTTAGGATGAGCTATTTATTCCTAGATGCCATTTGTCAAAGCATCAGAATGATCAGTTTATATTGTTTTTATCAGTGCAGTTTTTACCATTTTCTGAAAGTTTGATCCTCCGTGCACATGGCCTGTGAGGAACCTTCATTTCTCCATTCATCTGTGTGGTACCCATCTCTTTGTAATGATAAAGAATATTTTCTCCATATGCCTTATAATTTTGTACTTATCTTATATGCCCTTAAGTTTGACAGGGGAAGACATATTCTTGACTTATTTTTCATGTGGGAGAAAGTTAAAGGATGTTTAATGAAAAGTTGTGCATTGCTGTGGTAGAAACATTAGAACCCGGCAAACGAGACCAGCTGTTGTCCTTGAATGTTCGGATGTAACAAGTCTCCTCAGTTAATTTATCACAGTTTTTTTTTTCTCAAGTTAACTTAATTTTTAAAAAGGAAAAGGAAAAAGGGACAATGGTGTGGTTAGCAGAATACGGGAGAAGACGGGAGGTGGAGGGAGGAAGAGATGAGACTTAAGAGCTGATGTTTTTATTTTTTCATGACAAATGTCACCACCTCACTAGAAGAACTATCATAATATGAGAAATCAAAATTCTGGGTTTGCTATTTATTTTTATACTAAAGAGAATGAATAATGTTTTGTTTTCATTTTTAAATTATGTTGTTTTCCTTTTGTGTTTTAAGGGTGTCACATTTCTCTTAAATACTTGTCACACGACATTTCCTGTCATCATTTGAATGCTTTTTAAATAGCCTAAAGAAATATATGTGTGTGTTTGTATGAGTGTATGTGTGTATGTGTTTGTGTGTGAGTGTATGTGTGTGTATGTGTGTGAGTGAGTGTATGTATATGTGTATGTGTGTATGTGTGAGTGTATATATGTGTGAGTGTGTATGTATGTGTGTGAATATGTGTGTGTGTGCTTGCGTGTGTGTGTGTCTGTGTGTGTCTGTGTGTGTCTGTGTCTGTGTCTGTGTCTGTGTGTGTCTGTGTGTGTGCTGGAAGCAGGAACAAGAGAACAGTTAGCACAAGACTATAGGTGTAAAGAATCAGTTGGTTTACTTTTCCTAAGGAAACCTACTCGTGGAGTTGTTTTATGTGAAAGGTTAAAAAAAACCATTGAAAAAGTTCTAATCAACTTTTGTACATTATGTAGAACTTCATTTTCTAAACTCTGCAAAAGAAAGTTTCATATTTAATGGGAAATCATGAATTATTCCATTTATTATCCACTTCCTCCTTTCAAAGACACGATCTGGATAAAAGGCGGGGTGAATAATTTCAAAAAATACAATACATTTTTAATGGGAAGGTGCAAACTCCAGACTCTCACGACTCCCAGCAAGAGTGCGAAAAACAGAATTTTATTTGCAAAACTCAGCAAAATCCGGCACAGGCGAAGTGTGAGGCTCCAAAAACAGCATGGCAAGACCACACCCTCGTCTTAAGGTTTCCTGAGATTAGTGTGTTCTCCAGCTTTCTGTTTGTTTCGTAGGTCACTCAATTTATGTGGAAAATTGTTGTTTTATTTATAAAGATGAGAACCAGAATGAAAGGAGTGTTTTTTTTTTTAGTTTGTTTTGAGAAAAACAATCCCAAATAATATGATTTCAAAAATTGTGGCAGACACTACAAATTACATTTTAAAAAATAGAGTGGATACAATATCCTGTGGAGTTTTATGCTAACACAAATTATGATATTAATTTACACAAAAAGACTCAGATGCTGTAGCATGTTAATACTTTTGTGTGTTCATAGTCATGATATATAAAACTAAATTTTAATTCACACTCAATATTACATTAGGACACAATGTAATAATTATATTACTTACTCAAATTTCTTTTTTCTCACTAAAAGCCACTTTAAAAAAAATGGTTTTCTGTTGCCTTTCCAAGGGTTGAAAACTTTAGTGTAATTTGGACCAAAAGAACATGAATCCATGTGGCTCCCCCTTATACTCAAAAGGTGTTCAGACTTGCGTTTCCTTCTAGCTTGACACTAATTCCCTGGAAAATCCCATTCAAGTGGCGTTCAGTCCGCAGCGCACTTTGCCTGGCCTTCAGCATGTACCACTCCTCTGTAAGTGAGCTTGGCTTTTCCAGGAAGGCTTGCAACTAGTCAGATCACATACAAAACTGGAAACTCACATAATGGGTTTTCTTCTAGTTTTTTATACAAAATTCCCAAAGAAGCTCTAAAAAAAACTGTGGCTAAACTTGAGATTTTTTTTCACTAAAGGTGTATGCTGCTAAAATTCTGTGTGACGGCTTTGTGAATATCCAGTGCTGTGTTAGACTGATGGATGCATGGTTGATTCTTGCCCAAACAATGGTAGCCACTGTGATTCAAAGATTTGACTGAATGGAAAGCACCTTTAACATGATCTATACATTAAAATGCATTTATGTTGTTAAGAGAACTCTTTAAAGCCATTCAGAGGGCTGTGGTCCTAGGCTGCCTGCTAAATCAAACCCACTGTTCCTACGACAGCCAGTAATTATGGCCAGCAAGACATTGTTGGATTGGTAAACGTCATTGGTCTTGCAAGTCACTGCATTGAAAGCCAAACATCAGTTCTAACAATTGAATATGCAACTTAACTTTTGTTTCACAAACAGAAATATTTTATGTATTCTAAAAAGGAAGTCACCTGTCATGAAACGAATTCTTGTTAAGAGGATTCTTTGTTGCATGTTATAAAATGTTGTGTTATCCATCAAAAGAATAATATTAGCAATAGTCTCACAGTGAGTTCATCTTATTACTAGGTTTCTTAAAAAAAATAAAAAGTTGTTCTTGGGTTCAATATAATTTTTCAAATAATATTTTCAAATTTGTACATATACTATAAAGATATCGAAAGTTTGTGCTTCCTACTTTATTAATAGATATGAATTTGTATTTTCCAAAAATATAGAGCAAAACTTGAATGTATAACAGTTTTCCAAAGATTCATATTAATAAATTTATAGCTGTTTAGAGAATTATGCAACAATTCTATTCAGTCATATAACAGATTTTACTTCTAAATTAGAAAGTTAGTCTAGATACCTAGTTGAATGTAAATCTGAGCAGAAAAGAAATGTCCTACTGTATTAACATGCACATTCTAACTGTTGGCAAATTTTTATCTCCATTTTTTAAAGCTTACATAGTGGATGATACCACACTTACCTGGGTGGTGAGTCTAACGAAATTTTTCAGAAAACACATAAATTAATACATTCTAGATGCTAACTAAATATTCCAATTTTTGTAAGGAACATTTTACACAAAATTATAACAACATATAAAATCTATAATGGTACAATTTGTAGCACAATATTTATACATTCAAAATTATTTTTAAAACTTTCTTTTAAATATATGCCCTTAAATTTCATAAAGGATCGAGATGGTGATTATGGTTATGCCATGAAAATTCTTACAATGTGATTAGTCATAAGTGAAACTATATGAAAAGTTCTTTATTGAAATGTATGTTTAAAATGTATGTAAGCTGCTGTGATTATATTATGTCTGTCACATGATGTGCATTATTCAGGTTCTGAAATCTCTAGAAGAATGAGTCATGTTAATCCTAATGAATAATTCTAATTGTAATGACTAGTCAGGATAAAAAGAGTTTTAAATTTAAGTATAGTAAAATTCTGCTTTTTGAGACAATAACATGAAACAGGCAAACTTAATCATATAAAAAATAGACAACATTGGTTGTGTGTAGTTAGTACATGTGCAGATATGCAATGTTGGTTTCAGAGAAACCATCACGGTTGGGAAGTGTTTGCACTTTCCTTAGGAACGAATAGAAAATCCTTATTAGGTATGGGGTGCTTATGGCTGAAACAGCACCCTAGTTCTTCCCCAATGAGAGCTGACTGGTTTGAAAAGGTTGACCTGAGGTGCCACCTAATCAATGTGCATCTGAAGCAATGGAGTATCGTTCCCTGATCCCACAGACAGCTTTATGCTTGCCCTTGTCAGCTGGATGAGGTAGATCGCCCTGAATAACTTTACATTTATTTATATTATTTATTTGCCACTTTGTTTACATACCAATTAAAATAGCATCTGTATTAAGATGGAGAATCAAAATTATCAGATTTACATGATATGACTGCAGTTTGCTAAATTTCCAGTAGATGCCCCCAGAGACCAGTCAACTCATTGGAAACCCTCGTGCTTTGTAAAGGAAGGGATTTGTTCTTTCTTTTTTTAATGTTAAAACTTTGTTTTGGGCTCTATTTAGAAGTATGTGGAAAATAAAATAAAAGCACTAAAAGTGTTAAGTCCCCATTCATTTGGTACTCTCCAGTGTGTACTCTACACATAGGATGCTCTCAGGCAGTGTTAGTCACCATTGGGACTCAGAATTACCAAAAGCTGATGTTTATATCATGAATGCCTTCATTGTTCATTGAAATTCCATCTAGTTTTAAAGTAAAGTCATTCTAAGTCTGTGACTTCTTCTACCCCTTTCCTCTAGCTTTGTGTATTTATAGAGAAATGCTTCATGATGGTCTGTTTTTAATTTTAGGAGAAAAATTTGAAAAAAAAAATGTTCAAACAGACCCACAGCACTTAGGCAATTGTTATCAGTATGTGTGTGCCAGGAAATAACTTCTTTTTGTTTTGATCCTGTATAATATTTACCTACATTGAAAAGAAGATGTAAGAATAGTGATTCACTTTATCCTGTGGAAACTGTATTAACCAAAGCTGTGTCGGCATCAGTGTAGTTATCCCGCAGGTGACTCCAATAACATTTATCCTGCCAATATGAGTGTAAAATTGTTAAAACTGGCACAGATAACCCACTAGTGGCTTATAAATATTAACTTAATGGAATAAAAGTATTATCCTGACTTTTGAAGAGCTCTCCGAGATATTTCAAGTTTATCTTTGTCAGATTAAATAAAATTTTTATGATCTTGTTTTAAAGAATTTTTTTAATTCTTTGAAATCTTTAAATGTGAAGGTTCACTCTGATAGTGTAAATTCCAGTTCACCCCATAAATAAATACTTTAGATTTACTCCCCATATATTTGGAGAGGTGATAATGCTTAGATTTTGAAAGTCTACCTTTAGCTAACTCATGTTCATGTCCAGAAAACTAAATGGTGTTGCCGTGCCTGTCTGTTTCATCCATCCCTTACCTTTTCCATCTGTAGAAGGGTGCGGTTTTCATTCTTTTGAAATGTTTGCCAGCATGCTTCCTTTCTATCCTCTAATGAGACTCACAGCTATCTAATCCATTTGTCATGGATGCTATCACCTGCCAGCCCCTCATTTTAAGGCAGATCCTCTGGGAGGGTCACAGGATGACTCTGGTCACTTTTCCTGGCCCAGCATGAACACAGATGAGCTTCGATAAAGAGAAAATCATTCAAACTGAGATTGTGACGTAGTTGCAGAATATGTCATTTTTTTAAATAAACAATACAAATAAGCAGAACACTGTAGAGAAGAGGAAGAAGGATTAAATATTTTGTATAATTGTCAGCAATGTGGGGAAATGGAAAGAATTGTGAATTGGTAGGCAGAGGGCTGTGTGTGAAGGTCGACTCTCCCACTTACAGGTTTCTGTAACACAGATATTTTGAAGGATTTTTATGTAAATTAAAATAGTTAACTAGATTGCCTTTAAATGGCAGTAGACCCCATATAGATAAAACTAGATTCATTTTTTTTTTCCTGTTGACACTTTATTTAGAATGAGTTGCTGACTGCGCAAGTTTGGGGTGTGAATGGGAACTACTTCTAGGGCCCTTCTGACAAGTGTTGCAAAGGAAGGAGCCCTCGCTTCAGACTTACTTCCTTTTCATCTGTCTCTGTAGTTTCAAAGATCTTACATCATCTAGAAAGATGATCACACCAGACAGTGATACGACGGCTGTCAGGACTGCTAATGGAAACATCAGTATAATGCCTGTTTATCAAGGCTTCTTTTTTGACAGGAAAGTCAGGTGGAAACTCCAGAATGCTTTGGCCATAATGATCTGCAAGGTGGTTCCAGCTCGCAGCAACAAATGTGAACAGGCTGCTAACACACAAAACTAAGGCAGCGAGCTTGTAGCAATATAAACAACTGGATTTTTTCATGGAGCTGATCTTAATAGATGTTGTCCTGAAAACCAGAACTGCAGTCTTCATGAAAATGGTCCCTAATAGCACGTACTCTGCATGCTGCAGTTCAGGTGCAGGGTCCAGGTGGAACTGATAGGGATGTCCACCTCTGTCTTGGTTACAGTCCCTGAGACATTAAATTTTTGAAAATAATGAACTTCCCAAAGGACACAAACTGTACAACGTTGTTATTTGAATTCCCACAGGTGCCAGTATGGGTAGGATGCAATGACTACTTCAAATAAGAAGGCGCTAAAGAGGCCACATAGCTTTGACATGCACTCCTCTACTTTGGCAAATCTTCACATATGGATGTTGAGGTGATCCATTTGACAGATGCTGAAATCATAAATATCTTTTAAATAACAGGAATTGTTGACCAGAAAGGGCGAGACACAAGAAGTGAACCACCTCTGTCTCTTCTCTTTAGTCCAAATGTTAGTGACTGCCAAGTGCAAGATAAGTAACTCTAGAAATTGTCATGTTTCTATGGCCACCAGAGATGAATGGAAGATGATGAATAATGAACCAAAGTCATGACATAAATCTTGAAGGACCAGATGTTAATGCCCCTCTCATAGGTCAAGGGTTTTTTTTTTTTTAATTAAGAAAAATTTTTATTCATTTTACATACCAATCAAAGGTCCCTCCTTCCCTCCTCCGGCCCCTCCAGCCTCCCCCTCCCAACCCTTCCCCATTTATACAAGAAATGTATACAAGAAGGTAAGGCCTTTCCCATGGGGAGGTACATTTAGTAGAGGCAGGTCCAAGCCCCTCCCCCTGCCTCAAGGCTGTGCGAGATGTCCCATCATAGGTAATGGGCTCCAAAAAGCCAGCTCATGCACCAGGGATGGATTCTGATCCCATTGCCAGGGGCCCCTTAAGCAGATCAAGCTACACAATTGTCTCGCTATGCAGAGGGCCTAGTCCAATCCCATGCAGGCTCCACTGCTGTTGATCTAAATTTCATGAGTTTCCACTAGTTTGGTTTGGTTGTCTCTGTAGGTTTCTCCATCATGATCTTGATGCCCCTTGCTCATAGAATTCCCCTTCTTTCTCTTTGACTGGACTCCTGGAGCTCAGCGGGTGTTTGGCTGTAAATCTCTGCATCTGCTTCCATCAGTTACTGGAGAAAGGCTCTCTTGGTCCAATGAGAACTGGCAGATTCTGTGTCTCAGGAAGCCACTGAGGTTGCAGGGGGTAGGGCGTGGGTCTTGTAGATTGCAGGGTCAGGGAGCCTGCCTGCAGGACTCTCCCTGCTGGCTGGCAACTGGGGCAGAGCTCAATTTAGTTTTAAAATCCATTCTTCATCTGCAGCTCCCATCCAGTGTCTTAGTTAGGGTTTCTGTTGCTATGAGAAAACATCATGAGCAAAAGGCAACTTAGGTAAAAGGGATTTATTCAGCTTTCCTTTCCACATCACAGTTCATCACTGAAGGCAGTGCGTGCAGGGACTCAAATGTGAGTTGGGGGACCTGGAGGCAGGAGCTGACGCAGAGGCAATGGAGGTGCTACTTACTGGCTTGCTCAGCCTGCTTTCCAAGACCCCAGCCAAGAGGTGACACCACCTACAGTGGGCTGACCCTCCCACATCAATCAGTAATTAAGAAAATGCTCTACAGGCTTCCCTGCAGCCCCGTCTTCTGGGGGCATTGTCTCAACTGAGGTTCCCTCATCTCAGATGACTCTAGCTTATGTTGAGTTGATGCAAACATTAGCCAATATGCCCGGGAAGCCTCGTGTACCTGCAGTGATAACGTCCCAGAACACATTTTATAGATGTTTGGTGTGTTCATGACTGTCCCTACTTTTACTTCCATGCCACTTGTTTTCATGAGCACTTGCCTCAAATTCCATAATATTAAATTCCTTTGTTGCAGCCGGGCGAGGCAGGAGGCAGAGGCAGGTGGAGCTCTGTGAGTTTGAGGCCAGCCTGGTCTACAGAGTGAGATCCAGGACAGGCACCAAAGCTACACAGAGAAAACTTATCTCGGAAAAAAAGAAGAAGTCCTTTGTTGCTGGATATTTGATCACACTGTGAACCCCTAGTTTGCATTTGTGCTATTAAGTAAAAATCAACCTTGGATCAAGAGGTGGAGCCAGCAACTAGTTGGCAGAATAGAGAGTCAGAGGAATCTGGAAGACAGATAGAGAGATGCACAGGAAGTAGTAGGGAGGGACTTTGAGGGTGGCAGTCTTTTTGGTTTGGCAGATCGCAAGAAGGCTCTCTTTCAGAGACACCAGCGAAGAAGGTCAGCTAGTTGTTCCTCAACCTCTCTGAACTAGCAGGTTTTCACCCCAACCTCTGACTCCCAAGTCTTATTGATAAATAGAATGATAGAGATTTAGTTTAAAGCTACATTTGGTGGCAATGGCAGGCAGAGGATCTGGCGGGACATAAAAATCTCACTGGGCCACTGCCTGGGAAGCTGGTCAGGAACTATGGAGCCCCAATAATAAATCACTGGCAAAAACAGCAGTAGATTCAGGTGTGGCTGCTGTGCTGATGGAGAACCATATACCTTCATAAAATGTCCAGGAATTCTCATCTCCTCCTTGTTTAACTTGTTCTTCTGATACCTAAAAGCAGCATATTTTAGTTTAGACCAATATTTATAATTATTTCTTTTGTGTCACTGAATTTAAGGAGTGAAACATATAGGTCCAAAGAAAAAATTATTAAAATGACAAAACTCTATTGTCTTTATATTTAAAAAAATCATTTCCACAAAGCAAATGAACTTTGGTTATGGTTCTCTATTAAGAAACAGAAAGCTGCTGGGCATTGGTGGCCCATGTCTTTAATCCCAGCACTTGGAGGCAGAAGTAGGAGGATTTCTGTGAGTTCAAGGCCAGCTTGGTCTACACAGTGAGTTCCAGGACAGCCAGAGTTACACAGTGAAACCCTGTCTTGGAGAGAGAGAGAGAGAGAGAGAGAGAGAGAGAGAGAGAGAGAGAGAGAGAGAGAGAGAGAGAGAGGAGAGAGAGAGAGAGAGGAGAGAGAGAGGAGAGAGAGGGGGAGAGAGGGGAGAGAGGGGAGAGAGAGGAGAGAGAGAGGAGAGAGAGGAGAGGGGAGAGAGGGGAGAGAGGGGAGAGAGGGGAGAGAGAGGAGAGAGAGAGAGAGAGAGAGAGAGAGAGAGAGAGAGAGAGAGAGAGAGAGAGAGAGAGAGAGAGAGAGAGGGAGAGAGAGAGAGAGAGCCTGGAAATGTCGACCATTGCTGAGAACGGACACAATTTTACTTTCGGGTAACCAAGTCACCTCAGGAAATCAAGATCTGGGGTGGGTAAATAGCTTACATCAACTAGGAAAGTTTCAATAGGAGTCTGTTTAGTAAGTTGGCATTATTGTTTTTTCTTTTTTAAGTATTTTCTTTAAGTATGATAAGGCTTATTTCATGATGTATACATACGCACACATGAAAAAATATGTGCAAAATGGAAATGATGTGAGCATAGGTACAGCTCACAATTGAAATATTGCCTTTTAGAATGTCTTTGTGAAGAATGGACATTTAAACATTTGACATTTTTGAAATGTATATTAATTCTGTATTATGGATGTTTGGAGACTGAAAGCTATTTCAGAAAAAAACCTCAGTCCAGCCTTCTGAAGCACTTTCATGGTTTGGAGACATAGGGAGCAGAAACTGATCTTGACTAAATTAAGTGGGAATGACCTTATTGGAAGGATATTCGGTAACTAATTAGGTGGAAATTAGGAGAGAATCTAGTCCAAAAGGAAAGGCCAAGTCAAAGACCCTTAAACAGACAGTGGGTAGCAAGAACAGCCAACAGTCTTTCTGAGAGGCCACTGCCACATTGACTGAGCCCCAATCCTGCTTACACCCTAAGTTTCTCAGAGAATATCACCACTTTGCTTTAAAAAAAAAAAAAAAAAAAAAAAAAAAAAAAGTCCTGAATTCTTGACCCACAAAGATTCTACCTCAGTGGGACTAGTTATTTTCCACATACTTTAAAATGCTTCCAGCTGTGTGTGCGGGGGTGGGGGGGGGTGGGGGGTTGGGGGGGGTTGGGGGGTCACTTCACTGCCAGTTGTGGAGGGGAGCTCACTGCCAGCTGTGGAGGGGGAGATCACTGCCAGACGGGCCACATCCTGCAAATGAGCCTCCGTCTATGGAGGCCAACAAAAGCGGCCCAGGATGATTGACTGGCATTTGTTTCTCACCCAGCGTGAGATGAGCTGCCCTCCCAAATGCTGCACCTAAAGCTAGCGTTTCGCTTTTCTTTATTTTTGACCCAGGAGGTCTTCTTCCCTCCCGTGGTGAGAGCCACCAACACACAAATGTGGCATCTCTTATTTCAAGAAAGGCTGGCTGGAACTCCAGTCCCCGAGGCCTCCCCAAAGCTGCCTTCTGGATTGCCAACCACATGTGCCCTCAGGTTCCCCAAACTGCAGTTAATCATTTTTAAAGTGTCTTCAACCATTTGCTTTCCCTCTTTAGAAAATGACCCGTCACCACTCTAAACACCTGGTCACATCCGATCTCCTCCTTCACCATAACATCCGGTCACCAAGCCACCGGAATCTTACCACCTAATTAGGTTTTGGGACCAACAACTTCCGCTGCTGGCCCCGGCACCTCTGCCCGGTTCCAGCCCCCCAGCCTCTCGTCCATCCCTTCTCATCAGGTGTGAAGTTCAGGGTCACAAACTCAAGACTGCAGAATGGAAAGTCTTTATTTTTTTTATAACCTCAATTTAATTTCTGGTCCTGTGCCTCGACCCTCCCTTGTGTTAATCCTGTCACTCAGGTGAGGCCAGACCAGTGTGGTGATCTTTCAGATGGCTCAACATTTCCAAGCCACTGCCCCCATTCTGTGCCCCTGTGGTGGAAAAACATTGCCCTGTGGGGGTCAAAAGGGAAGAGAATCCCTGGATCCAGCAAACAAAAGTATATGAAAGTTCAATTTTGTTTTCAAACAGTCAGAAACTTATCTTTTAGTCTATCTGATGTAATAAATAGAACATTCTAATTTTTTAAAAAAATCATTTATTTTTTGTCTGGCATTTAATTTTAACTGGATCTTATCTGGCAACCTGGCAAGCGAGCGACAGGGTGTGACAGCCTTGGTCAGGGGCCTTGTGCCATGTCTGCAGTAACTACCCAGTCCCCATGCTACCTTCCTCTAGCAGGATTTTCTCAAGCCAAAGAGGCATTTGTTCCCAGATTCCTTGTGTCACAGCAGGGTGGCATTTCACACAGGCCTGACCAATGTGACATAAAGGGGCATTTGCTGTTTTCAGGAATGCTTTTGTTTTCCCCACACCTAAGGAAAGGCACAGCTATGCCACCCCACGCTCTCCTTTCTGCTCTTCTTGGTGTAACAGTGGACAGGATGTCGGTGTGTAGCAGCCTGCGAGCGAGCACAGCAGAGACAAACGATAAGAGAATCCACCAGGACACTCAGCAGACCCTCAGCTGTGTGCCCTCAGCAACAATAGGAGCCTTGACTCTCTAAGACCCTGGGAGGTAAATTCTCTTACAGAATGTATTCCTAAGCTAGGGGGCCCTGCAGAGGTGACCATCTCTAATGCACCTGACCAAGCTTTTTCCATCAGCTCCACAGATGAGCCAGCCTGGGCTGCCAGATCTCTCCAGAGCTTCCTGTTTCATGTCTGTCCCCGTGAGCAGTCTAGAAACAGCCTTTCTGCATACAAACCTTGTCACCACTCGAAAATATGGCGGCAGGAATGGTGGACCTCTCTTTCCAGGAACTTCAGGATGGCACACAGAGCCCCCGGGACGTTATCATCCCACTCCTCTCATACTATTCTAGGCCCTTGAGAAATCAAAGGGCCAGCTGCCCTCTGTCTAGAATCTCCTGACGGTTGGCCATTTCCCCATGCACTGTGCTCAGGGAGGTGGGCAAGGATATGGTGGTCAGCTTTGTGCCTTCAAGCATCACACCAGAGAGATGGGGACAGTCAACCCCACGATGTTCTACTGGACTTTGCAGGAAGTTGAATTCCATTTCCAGCTCATCTATTGTTTGAGGGAGAGAGGGGAAGAAAAGGGGACCTGGCCCATTCACAGTCTCGTCGTTAACCCTTCCATCCCGTGTCCTTCTCACTGGATCAGAAGGACAGCAGAAAAAAGAAATCCAGGGCTGCTCTTCTCTGCCACATGTTGAGAATCTTATCTCTTATCACATAGTGGCTCTTGACCTTCTGGTTTAGAAAGATGGTTTCTTTATTCTCTTTATCAGCTAGCTCTATAATGGTCTGGCTGTCCGATGGGAGAGGACTGAAGTTCAAGTCCATCTGGGATGCTCCTTCCAGACACTTCTCAAATGCAGCCGTGTGTATGGGGTGGAGCTCAATGGTGAAAGGCTTGCCTAGCATGCTCAATACTCCACATTCCATCCCCAGCACCACAATAATAATAACAATCTTCCGTTGCACACTATTAACATGGCCCAGATCCAGACTCCTCAGCGCCTAGCTCTAGCACTACTGGCCTGGAGTCCAAACCTCACCATTGCTTTAACAACTTCATAGTCTCACCACACTTCCCTTCATGCCTAAGGAGGTCTATGGAATAAGAAGCTCTTGGGGGGTGGAGGCTGCACAGTTGTGCTGTTTTGTTTTTGAACCTCCACAGGTGAATCTAAGGCCTATCTTAGAGGCTAGAACCAACCACACTGGCTTTGTGTTTCCCAGAGTGTGTGCACACACTTCATCTCACGGCGTCCTAGGGGAGCCCTGCAAAAAATATTATGTATCTACTTAGTTGTTGTCTGTGTCCTCCCCTGAGCAGCTACAGATTTCACGAGGGCACTGAACGGTTTGGTCTAGAACAATCTGTTGGAGGAGGAGAAGGGACTGTGAAGATGGCTCAGTTCTTGGGTGCAGTAGTTAAATCACCTGTCATGCGATCGTGAAAGCTGCAGTTCAGATCCCTGGAACCCACATGCACACCCAGTGAGTGTATCAGCCTGCCTTTAACTCCAGCTCAGAGTCTCCAGAGCCAACTGATCATATCTGTGAGCTCTGGGCTTGACTTAGAGATTCTGCCTCAAAGAACAGGCAGAGTCATGAGTAATGACTCCTGACATTAACCTCAGGCACACATGTGCATTTGTGCCTACACATACATGCACACACATGCAAAAAGCACGCATATACACACACCACACACACAAGAAAATGAAAAAGAAGAAAATAGTTCATCATAAGAAATCCAATAGGGATTTGCTGAATAGATACATGAGAGAGTTGCCTGCCTCTTTATCTCCGCATATGAACCTTGAAGTATGTCTGGGGAGGTTTCGATTGGGTTTTATCTTTTGAGACAGGCTCATACTATGTAGCCCAGGTTGATCTTAAGTAAATAATCTTTCTTCCTCAGCTTCCTAAGTGCAAAAAGGAGGTGAATTTCTATTTATTTATCTACTTATTATTAATTGCATTATCAAGTCATTAATTTGATCTTACCTGTAAATGATTATATAAATGTATATATTTAGTATGATATTTCAGTGGTTTTAAAACATTACATTCAGAAGCATGATTGAAGTTTGTTAAGTTCCAATAGTAGATCGTGAAACTACCTAATAGAGAAATTAAGGTTTTTTAATATTCAGTAACAAGTTTCACTTCTATCTGATTTATTGGTGCCTGTTGGCCTTCTGATTGGTTGGTTGGTTTGTTTGCTCTTCTGATTGTTGGTTGGTTTGTTTGCTCTTCTGATTGGCTGGTTGGTTTGTTTGCTCTTCTGATTGGTTGGTTGGTTTGTTTGCTCTTCTGATTGGCTGGTTGGTTTGAGCAGAATGGTTTAAAGCTGGGGTGGTGTATGGAGAACTTTAATAGTCAAGTAGCTTGTTTGTCCTTTTCAAAGAGACCCCAGCTCTGGAGCTGACATATTTATAATGCGATTACATTAATATCACTATGTTAGGTAAGCACCAGGCATCCTTCATTAAACTGAAGCTGATTGATTTGTCACAAAGATCTCTTGACGGTAACAAAAAAAAAAAAAAGCCTGCTTTGAGTTCTGGTTTTCAGAGGATGGAAAACTCTCTGAGGTCCGAATCAGCCGTGTTCTTGTCATATTCTAGGCACAGGAACTCCTACAAGAAGAGCGTCTGTGTGGACATGCTGCGCGACGGCTACCACAAGTCCTTCACAGAGCTCTTCGCGCTGATGGAGCAGTGGGATGCTCTGCGGCATGCTGCTGAGGTGCGGTCCCTCTTCTGGCTGCAGAGGCCGCTGGAGGAGCAGCCGGACAAGCTGGACAATTTCTACCACTACCTGACCAGGGCCGAGACCGCGGAGAGACAAGGTAGGTGCCTGGTGGCCCGAGATGCACCCCAGGGAAGATTCCGAACTGTTGCCGTGTGAATTTGATACATTAAGACAAACTGTACAATTCAAGCTGGTCCACTGAGTGGCTTTAAGGAGTAAAGGACTAGGCACCAGGCTGGCGATGTCACTGAAAGTCTTGGAAGACTGGGTACACTACCAAACATCTCCAGAGGTGTCCAACAGGCTAAAACCTTTCCTGTCATCGAGAACAGTCATATCCTGATCTTTCTCTGTGTGGGATGAGTATTGGCTCTCACCAAGGAGTTTTCAAAGCACCATCACTTGAGACTCACTGATTTGATTTATTTTATCTTAGCATTTTCATAATGAGTTTTCAAAGTTTTGTCACTAGATCCCATTGGTTGGATTATAAAATGATATTAGTTAAAGACATGAAAAGCCTTTATTTTCCAGGGTGCTATTAGGCTGCACTCCCAACGCTTGGGTGATGGAGGCAGGGGCTTACTGTGAGTTTGAGGTTAGCCTCGGCTACATTGTGAGACACTTTCTCAGAAGAAAAGGAAAATGATCCATAATCCATGACTGTGATTTCAATAGTTAATTTCTTATTTTCCACAGAATAATTTTAGTGTATTCCTTTGCCATATTTTAATGTTTTTTATAAAGCTAGTACTGTATGTTTAAAGTATTAATTATTTAATACTTTAAAGTACTTAAGAATTAAGTACTTAATCTCTGATAAAGCTCTATGGGCTTTGTCATTTAATATTTTTAATTCTGTGTCACGAATTTAACTTTATCATTTAACATTTTTAGGTCTGAATTAGGAATTTGTTGTTTTCATTGGAAAAGTGAAAAGAAAATTCTAGAATTTGGCATTCCAAATTTTTTTTTCCTCAACATTCTGACTGAAAACACAAAAGGACTTATAAAGACCAGAAAAGCCAGTGCTGTACATGACAACGTGGTCTTTCACTCGGCCTTTACTCGGTCAGCAGGTGATTCTGTCTACCCACAGCTAGCTACTGGGGACCGTGAAAATGCAGAGCTCAGAGGGGCAGCCTGGGTCCCAGTCGTCATGAGCTTGATGTAGAACTGGGGAAAGAGACACTGAAAATGAACAGCAGGAAGACTGAGTAAGGGAGGGGCCATCTGTATTATGGAAAGCATTCTAAACTGCAGAATCACCATGAAACAGTCTTTTGATGAACTTAAAAAATACAATTTAAATATAGGAAATTAACTATTATAAATAAATATTCCATGTTATTGCAAAACAAACAAAACCCAAGCCCCAAATTCTACTATCAGAACAAAATCCTGAATAGATATTTATACAAGAAATAGAATTAGCCAAGATAAAGTCTGCCCATTATTTATTTTATAAAGTTCAATTTCATCCTCAGCTTAAATCGAGGGCTTTGATTTGAGTAGCATCAGTGTGAGGCAAGCATCTGACCTGAGATGGTGTGTCATTACCGTGCCAGTCTGCCATGGAGCATCTGCAGGGTGACGGGCCGTAGGATGCTTAAGCTAAAGCAAAGTAACTACGCAGGAAGAGAAGGACTTCTCTAACGGAAACAATGACAGAGTCCCAGCTTGTGACAGCGAAAGTCCCATTCATGTGTGTGAGAAATAAAGTTGCAGTTATTAAATGGGACAAAGTTACCTTGGCTCAAAACACCCATAGGGCTACCTCCTATAAGATGGTATGGCTTTTGCCTTGCTGAAATATAGAAAATTAAAATTATTGCAGAAAGTATCACATAAGCATTTATATAATCATTGCTTGAAATTTTATGTAATTTTTTCACCCTCCACACATTAAATTTATCAGAAAAACTGTGATCTGAATAATCTGCATGTTTGCTTCTATTAACTTGAATGAATCCAAAATCTGAAAACATGTGTTATGTTTTAAGGTGTGTACATGTGCATCTAGAATGCAGAGATCTGTCAGTGGTTATCTAGGTCCCATCGAGTGTCATCTTGGGGTGCAACACACTGATCCTGAAAGAACATGTCTCTGAGTGTTTTCATTGCTTCCTCAGAAAGACCATTCATCCACTCTAGGATTACAGTGAAGTTCCTTTCATCTAATCTGTGGCAGGAAGTGTCATCTGTGGCAGTTCTCCCTCACCTGTGGCAGGAAGTGTCATCTGTGGCAGGAAGTGTCACCTGTGGCAGGAAGTGTCATCTGTGGCAGGAAGTGTCATCTGTGGCAGTTCTCCCTCACCTGTGGCAGGAAGTGTCATCTGTGGCAGGAACAGTGTCATCTGTGGCAGGAACAGTGTCATCTGTGGCAGGAAGTGTCATCTGTGGCAGGAAGTGTCATCTGTGGCAGGAACAGTGTCATCTGTGGCAGGAACAGTGTCATCTGTGGCAGGAAGTGTCATCTGTGGCAGGAAGTGTCATCTGTGGCAGGAACAGTGTCATCTGTGGCAGGAAGTGTCATCTGTGGCAGGAAGTGTCATCTGTGGCCGTTCAGCCTCTGCAGATGTGCACATCAGTAACCTTAGTTTTTTTTAAATCAGCAAACACCACTTGCTGCTTTATAGAAAAGCTGTTTTAAAGCAATCTGTCGTTCCTTTCTGGGTGGTCGTCCCCTGTTAAAGTGCCCATCTCTGACACAAACCTCACGTTCTCCAGTGTGAATCCTCTCTGTGACACCTGTACCGTTGTTCTTAGTGCCCCGAGCCCCATGAAGCTGAGGAGGAAGTGTCGATGACAACTGCAAACTGAAGACAGATAATTCAAAGTGCCTTACATGTGACTTGTAAATTTTGGCCAAGGGTTGAGTAGCTTCTTTGCCTCTTGGCAACATTTGTTCAATACACCCAAAATCTGTTTCACCCAAGTGGACTTTCACATGATGTAAGTTTCATGAAAGCAGAAAAGGGAGGAAAACAATGTCCAATAAAGGAAGTTTGGGAGACTCTGGGTTAATTAATCCTGGGCTTAAGCATACTTTGTAGTACTTATCAGAGCATCGTGTATGCTTTGTGTACTGTGTTATTTCACCAGTAGGGAAAATTAGCAAGAGTATTTTTTTTAATTTACTTCACTTTTTTAAAGATTTTTAAAATCTCCCTTTTAAAATAGCAGCCATAGCATCTGACTAAATAACAAACCCGTGATGGACTTTCATCTTCTGATGATGGCTGTTGGCAGTTCACTTGAGGAGAACAGGCTACTTAGAATGTGAAGAATACAGATGTAGTTACAGAAAAACAGTTCAACTGATAGGCAGTCTTTAATTATGAAATCCTGGGAGCTTCCATAATTAAGCTTTTTACACTTTAAAATACTCTGTATACATAATGATGAGAATATTTTAAATTATAGTTTAATTTATTAAACAGAAGAAAATGTTTACATATATATTTGTTAACATAGAAAGTTGAGTATCTTACCTACTGGCAGCTGTAAACAGAAACTGTAATCAGTGAGTATGAAATGTGATAAAATACACTTTAATGGTCTATTCACACTAGGTAAGAAATGCACTTGTAGGAAGTTTCTGCGAAGAAGGTATAGGATTCAGAAGTGTCTTTTGAGGGACTCCATGGACAGTGCCCACTGTGTAAGTGTAAAGATCTGAGTCAGACCCCAGCACCCGAGGAAAAGCCAGGTGTGCTGACTGCTCTTATGTCAACCTGATACACAAACTAGAGTCATCTCAAAGAAAGGAACCTTAATTGAGAAAATGCCTCCATGAGATCCAGCTGGAGGGCATTTTCCTAATTAGTGATTGATGAGGGAGGGCCCATCCCATTGTGGGTGGTGCCATCCCTGGGCTGGTGGTCCTGGGTTCTATAAGAAAGCAGGCTGAGCAAGTCATGGGGAACAAGCCAGTAAGCAGCTCCCCTCCATGGCCTCTGCATTAGTTCCTGTCTCCTGGTTCCTGCCCTGTTTTAGTTTCTGTCCTGACTTCCTTTGATGATAATAGTGATGTGGAAGTGTGAGCGGAATAAACACTTTTCTCCTCCAGCTGCTTTGGTCACAGTGTTTTATCACGTCAATAGAAACCCTGCCATATATGACACTCCCTGCCACAGAT